>NC_133655.1:217959465-218150375 GCF_009905375.1 Apium graveolens | reverse complement strand
ACGGTCCAGCGGAGGGCAATTTCCAAGTGTCATGTGAAATATTATGACACAAATTTTGTCACAGGCAGGTATATTGCCTTTTATTTGAGTACTCGTGTTTCTGGGGACATGTTTCTACGAATCATGAACCAGTGCTATCACACGGGCTGATCAACAGGTGATAGTACATCCGTTGGAGAATGATCCCAATCTAAATTATCATATCATTTTTTATATTCATAGAATAAATGATTTATCAACTGTTCTGTTCTGGATAAAAGGTAAAATGCCGTTTTGATTCAGTTTCTGCTTGATGTGGATATTTAGGTTGTTGTTAAATATCAAAGGTGGTATTAGTATATATGATTAATGTTGACTTCAGTATTGGATGTTGTGAGCATCAAAGTTCATATTGATATCTAATTTGAAATGACAAAAACATGAGTATTAATATCAAGAGTTCGGTTTTGAATAAAGTTAATGATTCAATCCACAATCATTGCTTCTTGTTATTGTTGTTTACGATATTTCCGTAAACACTGTTTTACGTGTTTTATTCTCGTCAAGATTCAAAGTATTGCTGAAGCATTTCGCTCGAAAATATCAAAAAGAGTTTTGAATACAGTGAGAAACAATTATCTGATTCTTTAATAAATTTTCTGATTCAGCAATTATGATTTCAAATGTTCTGCTCTAATGCAGATGTTGGTTTTATATCAAAACAACCATATATATATTATTATGAACTTGCTGAGCATTTCTTTCGCTCATACTTGCCTATTTTTAAATTTAACCTCTAGTGAGGATTAACTTGCGTTGTTTAGCCGCGTAATTCGAGGAAGCAAAGAAGAAGCTTTTGGAAGGTGGTTGGTCCAGGGTTTGCGGACTAGTGTAAGTTTTATTGTATAAAATTGTTTATATTATATTAGATTATAGTTGTATATTTTGTATTTGGGCCTAGTATACGTCTTTTCAAAGTTATACTAGCGGGTTAAGTTTTAAGGTTTGGAATTATTGAAAAGAGTTTTAAAAGAAAGTGAAAAATTTATTTGTGGAATTTGGATATCTTGTTTCTAGAACTGTAATCTTAAAAAGATCTTGGATTAGTTTGGGGTCATAAATGATAAATATCTTCCGCTGGCATTTATTTATTGATTAAATAGGTTAATTTGGATTGAGGTTATATAGTGACGATCAAATCCCCTGACCCCGGATTTGGGGGCGTTACAGGTTTGTATCAGAGCTGAGGTTATAGTAAACTAGAAACGAGAGTGTGTAAGAGTGTGTATAGCTATGTGAGGACGTTTGAGCTCATATCGAGTTCCTGTTGAACTATTGGATATAGTACCAACGAATAAGTTAAGATAGGCGCATTCGTTTGAGATGGTTGTGTTGAGCTGGATGGAACTCCTGTCAGCTGCAAATATCTATTGTGGAATCTTTCGAGGCTACTACAATTCGACGACGATGGAGATTATCGATATCCTTAGAACATGAAGAAGTGTCCAGAATCGGATAGCGAGGCAACAGAAGAGTTCAAATAGAAGATAAGTATTAAGACTTTGGCAATACCTTCTATTTCTATAATTCCTTTTGGCATCTCTCAAAAAGAAGTAATTGTTAGAGGATATATTCCCTAACACTCATTTTCAATCATAACTGTGTTTTAAATGTGCCAGAGGCTGTCATGAAGCCTATTTTTCAGGTTTTGATAGCGCTGCCAAGTTATGATAATTTAATTCCACTTTTCTTATTTGGTGGATAGTTTCTTGGTGATGTGTGCTCATTTGGTGTCAGAATTTTGTTTTCTGGATTTCATTTCCTTCAGAAATATCAGCTTTGAAATCTTTTCAGTTTTATTCATTTGAGTTTGGATTCCCTTGATATTCTTTTATTCTGACTGAGATGAACAACCCTATCTATAGGGGACACAAGGTATACTTGTCTGTGTGATAGGAGTTGGATGGGACACCATCACTTGTGTGTGTTGTGACTACAAGAAGGTTAACAACCTTTAGTAGTGTCTTGATTTGGACAGGCAATGCCAAGTTCATTTGATCATATTGATCTATCAGTTATTCTCTTATTTCAACAATAATTTTTCACAAATTCAGATTTTGGTCCTGTTATGACATGAAATTTTTTTCTCTTTGAAATTCCATGATTTTATGATCTGAAATATTCGAAGGTATGCCAATCAAGTTGGGCTGAGCTAGCTTGGACAAAGAAAAGTAGGGCTATGTGATGGGATTACCAATAGCAACAGTTGATTGCAATGCGATTAGAATATCAGTGACGTATAAGAAGTCAATCTATTTCTTTATATCTCTCTCTATTTATCTCTTTCTCTCTTTCTTTTTCTTTCTCTTTATCTTTCTTTCTATTCTTCTTCCTCTCGATCAGTACAAGTGATTCTATTGGGAAATTGGTCAAAGGATGTGGATGGAACAATGTTGCAGAGTGAAGCTCCCAGGGTAACTATGTGATATGAAGAATTGCAGTGTTATTGGAAATTTTGAGAAAAGTTACATATGCAAGATTGGGAAGTTGGTTAGAAGACCCTTAGTGCTTTCTTCTACTGATTCCGAGGACGGAATCCTTATAAGGGGGGGGGGTAGATTGTAATATTCCTTATTTTTAGAATTATTATAATTATTATTTGAATATATATATATATATATATATATGTGCTTTTATGATTTATAAGGAATAAAATGGTGGATATTTTATTCTTGTTTGACGAGTTGGTGTTATTAAATAGTTATGTGCTAATTGTTAAGTGTTATATCGATCCTTGTTAATTTATGAAAATATTTACTTAAATGTATTAGTTTCAAAAGTTATTTGAAAGCCGATCTTATTGATATCGGTAAATTTAAATTATTTTGTAATATTCGGGAAATATCGTGCACTTATTTTTATCAATAACTAATTATTATGTGATTATTACGGGAATTTTGGTGAATTATCTGATGATTGATATTTATATTTGGGTGTTTATATGTGATAAAGTGTAAGTATTTTGATTTTTATATGTCCAGAATAAAGTATAGATAATTATGGTATTTTTTCTGGTAATTTTTGAAGTGTTATATGATTTTATAAGGATTTATAGATTCAATAAATATTTTTTGAGTAATTATAAAATTATTTTATAAAGCCGGGAATCGTCCAACTTCAACCGTTTATGCGTTTTTACAACCCGAAACTCTTTGGAAAACTCTTTCTTAACCTAATCTGGTAATTCCGAACATTTTTCGTGTTTTAACTTTTTCAATCCGGAGTACGGTTTGACCCGTGTGCGTCCCGACGCAAAATTTTCGATACGCTAATCATTTCGGTAGATCAATAAAACCCGTATTCTCGAGAGACGGGATATTTTTTACATTATTTTCTCATAAGGTGTTTTATAAGAAGATCAGTTTTGATAATTATCTAAATCTGATATTAAATTGTAACGTTTTTATAGTTACTTAGCGGCTAAGTAATCTATTTTTGGATCCGATATATAAGTGTAAATTCAGTATTAAATTCCAGAATATTTCAAATATCATGAAACTTATATTTTATTAGTATTTGAATATTTCGAGAATTTTAAAATTATTTCGAAAAATTTTCGGGTTATATTTACCCGCATGTTTGTTCTTTAAATCGTAAAATGCGGATATGACGCGCGATTTATAAATGTTTTAAAAATTATAAAAATTTTACTTTATTAGTTTTTAAATATTCCGAGAATTTTAGGAATATTTCGGTTTCATAAAAATTATCGGATCGGGCCCCTATCGGGACATCAAACCCCACAAAAATTCTACTTTTATTTTTATAAAATCGTGGGACTTCTAAATATTTTATATTTTTATATTTTTGAAATATTCATAAATTTTGGGAAATTTTGATATAAATTTTATATTTATTTAATTAAATATTATTCCCCACTAATTATTAATTTTGGGCTAATTGTTTAAATGTTGTACTGATTTTTAGTTTAAAAAAAACATTTAAGCTAATCTACCCAGCCACCCCACCCCTCACCTGGCAAACCACCCCCTTTTAGTTGTTTACCCGCAATCCCTTTCCCCTTCTATTTCCTTTACGTCTCCTCTGTCTCGCTCCTGTCTCTCTCTATCGTATATATTTATTTACTTTTAATTTTCAAAAATTCATATCTTACAAACCGTACATCCAAATTTCAATTGTTATATATATAAACGATTAGCGCTTCAATACCTACGCATATGTATATATATTGCAAGGTTTTGAGAAGAAAATTTGCGGAGCATATTTTCGGTTTTAATTTATTTTCGGGGCATAGACAAAGAGTGTGGAGGCGGTGATTACTCCACATGGCATCTCAGCGCGTATATATCTATTGGTATTAATTTCTGATTTTTCTGGAGATATTTTCCGGACATCAGATATTCTCTTCGGGGTGATCAGAATTTATTTTGGGTAACGATTTCGAAATTCCACCTTCCTACTTGTGTATATTATAGCATGTTAGTGTTTATATATTTATTGCGTAATTTTTATAAGTTTTTGGAGAAGTCGCTTTTGGCCCGAATTTTGGTTTAGGTGGTCGTGTTTTCGTTTCCGTGGTGTTTAAATGTGCGGATATAAATTATGGTGTATTTTAAATTTATTGGCTTTATTAGAGTTTAGTTGGATTATATTGTTTGGGATTGATTTTGAGGGGTATGACCCCGGGAAAAGTCTGTTTTACAAAGACGTTATTTCGAATTTTTTTCTAAAATATTTATTTCAATTTTAAAATATTATCTTTTATTATTTTCGAAAATCATAATTTGATTCAATTATTTATAATTTATTTTGATTTATTCTTATTTTATTCATAATAAATAGACCGTTTGTCCGTTTAATACGAAACGAACGTGTCTAGACTCAGAAAAATATTTTGTTAGGTCACACTTTCACTGTAGAGGGGGTGAATACAGTGTTTATTACAATCAAATCAAACTTCAAGAACTTATGTAACAGAAAACAAACTTTATTTAAACAATAAACTCTGTTACAATCTGGAACTGTTATCTCTCAGTGATGAACAAAATATCACGAGAGCTGCTAGGGTTATAGTAAATAATATTCTCGATAATGATAACACTTATAGTGTAAACCCTATGTCTGTGTTTATATACTACACAATTACAAGATAATCGCTAATTGATATGGAATATAATTCTGCTTCCTAAAATATATCAATCAGATATCTTCTATTCCAAGTATTCCATTCTTCACGGAATTCCTTCTTCATGCATATCTCTTCTTATGTTTATCTTGATCTTCTTAACTTTAATCAGCTACTGTCCTTATCTGATCGTCCTTCAGCACTTAAGTTCCGATATCTATCTCCTGATGCTTATCTCCTGATAACATAAGTACTGATATCACTTAAGTTCTGACTTCCAGTATAAGTACTGATCAGTTAAGTACTGATTTGTTCTGTTCAAATAAGATCTGAAATCTAAACATAAAACATATTAGCCATGACATTATCAAATATATCTAACAATCTCCCCCAACTTGTAAATTAGCAAAATATACAAGTTTAACAGATATTTGATGATGTCAAAAACATTAAGTACAAATGCATGAGAAATAGACAAGATAACTACAACTTACAGTCCTTAAAGCTTTTACCAATTCAACTTCTGATAACAACTTTGGTCTGTATACACATCAGAATTTAAGTAGTTGTAGATCTTTGACTTGGCTTCATCATTTTCTGATCTCTCTGATGTCAGGAGTTGTTCTGAGATAATTCTTCAACAAACATTTCTCAGCATATCTGAGTTCATCAATCATTCTCCGTTTGACATCTTTAAGCTCTGCAGTATCTTCACCAGTTTGAAATATTGCAGCTCTGAGATCATTAATCTTTGCTTTTCTCAACTCCCGATCTAGTCTTATGACATAAGCTTTATTAGACTCTAGATTGAATTCAAGCCCCTTAATACCAAGATATGTTCTGATCTGTGCAGTATTAGGCTTCATATCAACAATATCACCATTGTGATTTCTGTACTTTGGAACATATCTGCTGTTAGACTTAACAGAATAAAGCCTTTTCTGTCTCTGAATCTGTTCCTTTAAGTAGTTTGCAGCAGTCTCTGTTATTCTGTCATCCACTTGAAGTAAGAAAAGTACATGCTCCAATTCTTCAAAATACTTCAAAGGAATGGCATTTTGTCTTATATGATAAACCCTACCATCTGTCATGAAATACAACATGATGTATTCTTTCAAGTAGGTATGGTAAACCATCTGTACAGATTCTAGTTGATTCAATCTCTCAGGAGTTGCTCCAATACCTGGTTCACTCAAGGAAGTTGGATCATCGGTAGTGTTGTGTACTCTTCTTTCATCAGCACTTCCCAATCCAGTTTTATCTCTAGCTTCCTTTCCAGTAACTACTCTTGCTTCAAAACCACTTGGAGTAGTCTTCAAAGATTGAGTCTATTTTGCTTTAGTGAATCCTGGTAGGAGTGTTTTAGATTTATTTTCTGATATCAAGTTAACTTGAGCACTGTCAGAGGTTACTTGCTTCTTCTGAATATCAGAACTTACAATTTCTTGACTCTGAACAACTTGAGCCATGTCAGAGGTTGTTTTAAGAACTTTTCTTGAAGTCAGAGCAAGATTATCTTTTCCATCAGTAATTTCTTCTTCCTCAGGAGGTACATAAGGCTTGATAGGTTCACCAACCTTTTCTTTACCCTTGGATCTTGGATCTATCTGTGGTTGTGATCTAGCCAAAGTTTCTTCAGTATGTATCCTTTCTTTGATCACAATGCCTTTAGGTTTTGGAAGTAACTTTTTACCAGAAGCTTCAGATTTAGATGTGACTTTCTCTGATTTAAGTCTGGCTTCTTCTTCCTTTAAACTTTCCAAGTCCATCCCTGGATTTTCTTGAAGAAATAACTGTCTTGACATTTCCTCATCAAGATCTAGAAGTTCATCAGAACTTATCCTTTTACCAGCAGCAAAACTTATTCTTTTCCCAGTATCAGAACTTGTTCTGTGACTAGCTTGTCTTGATGTAAACCTTCTACCTTGACTATGACCACTACCCATTCCAGAGTTTCCTTGGTCATCTTTTCCATCATCCTTTCCTTGCAGTGACTTGTTGGTTTTGCATTTGGACTTAATTACCTTCTCCCCCTTTTTGGCATCAGCAGGTAATAAAAGAGAGATAAGTAGTTCCACTGAGGTCTGGATTTCAGTAAGTTGCGATTGCTGAGAAGCTTGATTTGTCAGAATTTGATCAATCTGAGCTTGTTGCTTCTCTTGAGTTTTCTCAATATAAGCAACCCTGTCAATGGTAGGTTGGAAGAACTTTTTCTTATCAATTTTCCAAACTTGTTCCTGTTTGATAAAGTTCTCCTGAATCTTGTGTAGCTCTGCATGAGTGTTGGAATGAAGACCTTGTAGATGTTTAGTACTCAATGCAGTGACTCTAAGCTGGGTTTTAAAATCATCAGAATGTAACATTTCATCAGCTTTAGTCAAGTGCTCAGCAAGATGTAAAGCATTTGGAACACATGAAACTGAGTTCCATTCCTTAGTCCACTCCTGACCTGCAGGAGTTTCACTCCAAGGTACTGGTGCATCCCTGAGAACAAATTCCTTTACCAGTTCAGACTTAGGAAGAGTCAGTGGAGGAGTATGTCCTGAAGGACCTGCTTCATCAGCATCTATAGTTGTAGCAGCTTCACCAGTATCTCCAACATTTGCAGCATCAGAACTTAGAGAATCAGTATCTTCTGATAAGACAACTGTGTGAGTAGCAATGGAGGCTTCAACATCCTCTAATTGCTGATCTGATACTAAGTTCTGATCAACAGCCATATCCTGATGCTCACCTAAAATCTGATCATCAGCATCTTGATGCAGAGAAGGTGTTAGTGATAACTCAGGAGTTTAAACAGCATCAGTAACAGGTGTTGTGGAAGGATTATTTGCTGTTGGAGCTTCTAAGAAAAGTATTTCAGGCACAACCAGGTTCTGAATATCAATTTCAGCACTTGTGCCTGGATCAACAAGAGACATAGAAGGTGAATTAGCCTTGTCAGATACAGGTTCCTGAGATGGAGTTGATGGAGAAGAAGTGACTGGAGCAAATTCCTTGTCTTGTGAGATCAGAGATTCCTGATCCCCTTCCTTAGCTGCTTCCTCCTCCTCATCTAAAACTGGCCTCTGTGCCCTCTGTTTCTTGTACTTCCTTGTTGATTTGGATTCCTTGGGAGTTTGAGGAACCGTCATACGTCTAAGCCTCTTGAGAAGCCTAGAACCCCCAATTGCAGAATCCTTCTGAGAAGTTGCCTTCTCAGCTTCATTTACCACAGGTTCTGAAGAAGGAATCGGTTCCTCAGAATCTGAGTCATCTCTCAAGGTGATCCTCCTCCTCTTCTGAGATGTTTGAGGAACAGTCTTTGATCTCTTTGGTTTAGAGGATGTAGGCTTCACAGTAGGTGCTGAAGAAGAAGGTTGAGCAGTCTGTGAAGTGGAGAGATAGGATTTGAGATAAGTTCTGAGGGTAGGTTGAGTAAAATGAGAGGTAGGTACTGAGGTTGATGGATTTTGGTTATGGTGAGTTGGTTGAACATTTGAGTAAACAGATTTGTAAGTAGCAGGATCAGCATTTACCAGAATCTGTTTCACAGACTGAGGAATCTGTAATGGTCTCACCATTGATTTCTTTGTGTCAGCATTTATCAGGTCGTTAAAGTACCTTTTTGCAACCTTAAAAGGTGGGGTTTGAGTGCTGACTAACTGGGGTTCAGTAGTACAATACGTATAAATAAGTTGACAGAATCTAGCAAAATAAACAACATCTCGATCCTCTGTCATCCTATCCCCAATAAAACCAATTATTCCAGTTGCAAAATCAAAATGAGTTTGATGGATAATAGCATACCCGATGTGCTGACTCAGAATTGGGATGGCATCAAAATTTGAACACTTGTTGCCAAAAGCCTTGGTGATGCAATCGAAGAAAAAACTCCATTCTCTTCTGATATTAGCCCGTTTCAACTGTCCAAGTTTCGTCAGACTCTTTTCATATCCCAAATCAGTCATTAACCCCCGAAGTTCTGATTCCTCTGGTATAGAGAAGGTACAATCTTCTGGAAGATGTAATGCTCTTCGTACTATACCAGGAGTGACTACATAGGATGAATCACCCACTTGGAAGATAATACTGGGAGTTCCTCGTTTACCACCATCATCAAAAACTCCAGTCCTCCAGAACCGCAGAACTTGTTGACTTGAAAATAATTCAGGCTGAGTTAAGGCGTACCCAACCTCACTATGTGCAAGAAGATCTTGCACAAAATGCAATTCAGATGGAGCTTAAGAATGATCAAGAATTGCAGCATAGTTGTTTGGAACAAACTTTGCTCCATCAATGATTAAATCCTTTGGTGCCATGTGAAAAAATATTGAAATTGAAGTATGCCTGTTAGGTGTTTGAGATAATGTCTGTATGAAAAACCAACGTGAGAAAGAATGAGAAAGAGAGTAAAAGTAAGAAGAGAGATAAAGGATAAAGAAAATAAAAGATTAAAGAAATCTTCTCTCTGTTGTTCTTATACTCTGAAAAAAAATGTTACCGTTGGACACCTGTCAGACATGCAGTAATAACGGATAGTTACTGGGCTCGAGAAAACAGGAATGATTACTTACCCAGTTGCCTTGTTTCAAGGAAAAACTATTTCAGTTATCAAGAGACACAGTTTTAATTCAAAATTTAAACCGTTAGCACTGATTGAATTATTTTTCACTGCAACATTAATATTCTGAAAATGAATCATGTTAAAAATGACCGAGATAATTTCGATGAATAAGTGCTGACAAAGAATCAGAACTTAAATAAAGACAAAATTTAAATGGTCATCAGAATATCAAGCAGGATTTAACAACACAAGATAAAATAACTCAGAGACAAAATCTTGAAGTAAAAACAGTTTTCATTAATATATCAAGTCAATACATATATGAAATAGAAATTACATCAATACAAGATTTTCCCTAAGCTTCTATTCCTAACGTCAACAGCTTTAGTCCTAGCTAAGAAGCCTGACAAAGCTGAGGATGAAGAAGAACAGGAAGAAGACGAGATTAAGTCATCTTCCTCTTCCTATCTTCGACAAACAAGATAGCGAGTCGAATGATTCGCTCTTGCTGACGGATAGCTTCCCGCCTTTCCTCCTCCAGGCGCTCCAGATGGCGATGGTAATCCATCTCGAAGAATAGAAGGTGAGCCAGCACCTCCTGTGGGACAGAGTCCCAGATTTCCTCAGGAATGGCTATTATATGCCACTCCTGCTGCCACTCGGCACAACTGAGCTCCATTGTGAAGGTTTGTGTGTTCAAAAACATGTTGTATCGAACCATTGTGTTTTTGACAGAAGAAGGAGGATAAGTGTGTGAGAAGAATGTGATGGAAAGACTGATGTGAAGTGGTTGCATATATAGGCAAGAGAATGCCAAGAGACGCAAAGATATTTAATGCTGACAGGTAGAATTAATTCTACCTCGTCTCCCTAGACTTGGAAAAAGAATAACAGTCATTGGAAAGAGGAATCATGGTCTAGACCGCACAAGACACAAGAAACAGTGGACGGTTCAAGTACAAAACCATTAATCCTAATCATAGTGACTATTAATCTTCCACTTCAACATATTTGAGTACAAACTGAGACTGTTATCAAATTTTATTCAAAGATAAGCCAAGTAAAGGATTAGACTGAGAAATCAGAACTTAGACCTATACCAGAACTTAACAGTCATCAGAACATAATTTCTGAACTCGAAAAAGGAATGCCCATCTTAGTAAATCCTCATACAAGTTCTGAGTTATGAACGTCAGAATTTAATCATCAGAACGTGTAACTTAGAAATTGTCCTCAGAATTTGTGCAAAAATGACACAATGACTGTTTATCTAAAATAACATAGACCACCACAGAAATTTTCATCATTCAGATGGAGTGATTAGTGTGTGCATTAAGCTAAATAACAGACAAAGAGTAAAGTCTGATTCACTTCAGTACATCTTAGAAATAAGTCATAATTAAAATTTTGCTAAAGAGCTGTCATTATCCTGAAACCTACTGATAAATGAGTTCATGCATGAGTCCACCTCAACTGTTTTTGTGCTAATTTTATGCATCTTTAAAAATTCTCTTTTACAGTGGCTTCTCAGTGTAAGTGAGTAACGACTGTTTATCAGAATTTATGCTATTATCAGAGTATTTCTCCAGTAATCATAGAGTGTGAAAAGTCACCAAGAAAATATTTTGCTTTTCTAATGCATATTTACTTAATACCAGCAATGCACTTGGGTCGTCCCTTTCACATTTTTACTCTAGATCTCAAAGGAGTACCTGATTTTTTTTTTTTTTAATAAGAGAGTTCTATCAGCACTTAGTACATTCAGCATTTTTACTAGTATCAGAACTTAACAGATGAGTAGCATTATTCTAATTTGTGACTTAGTAATAAGATATACAAAGTAAACTTAACTAAGCTCAGTTATCAGAATTTGCTAGTGTCATAAGATTTCCACAGAAATAATTACTTCTTTCATGGGATCATTTGTTTATTGAAGACTAGTAGGTCAGTATCTAGCACAATTATCCTCATAGGATTGAATAGTTACTGAAACAGACATATCACTTATCAGAGTTTAGAAACATATATCAGACAACAGTCAGTACTTAAAGACATTTATCAATTAATGCACAGAATATACAAAGAGATTAATTCTGTAAATACTGATCATAAAGTCTGATAACATAGAACAAGTTTAAGCAGATTTAGAGAAAGAACCTGAAATCATTCTAAGTTCATTTACCAATTTTGTAAAGGTAGCTTCACACAGTGGTTTTGTGAAGATATCTGCTACTTGTTGATCTGTGGGAACAAAATGCAATTCCACTGTACCTTCATCCACATGTTCCCTGATGAAATGGTACCTGCTGCTGATGTGCTTTGTCATAGAGTGTTGAACTGGATTACCTGTCATAGCAATAGCACTTTGATTATCACAGTAAATAGGGATTTTAAAATATGTTAACCCATAATCCAGTAACTGATTCTTCATCCAGAGAATCTGTGCACAGCAGCTTCCTGCAGCAATATACTCTGCTTCTGCAGTTGATGTGGAAATTGACTTTTGTTTCTTGCTATACCAAGAAACCAACCTGCCTCCAAGAAATTGGCAGCTACCACTTGTGCTTTTCCTGTCAATTTTGCAACCTGCAAAATCTGCATCTGAGTAACCTATTAATTTAAAATCTGATTCTCTAGGATACCATAATCCTAGATCAGCTGTTCCTTTAAGATACTTAAAGATTCTTTTTACAGCTGTTAAGTGAGGTTCTCTTGGATCTGCTTGAAATCTTGCACAAAGACAGGTAGCAAACATGATATCTGGTCTACTAGCAGTTAGATAGAGAAGTGAGCCAATCATACCTCTGTAATCAGTAATATCTACTGAATTACCAGTATCCTTATCCAGTTTTGTTGCAGTGGCCATGGGAGTGGATGCACTTGAACAGTCTTACATTCCAAATTTCTTCAGCAAGTTTCTGGTGTACTTAGATTGACAAATAAAAGTTCCTTCTTCACTCTGCTTGATTTGAAGGCCCAGAAAATAACTGAGTTCTCCCATCATACTCATCTGATATCTTGACTGCATTAGTTTGGCAAACTTTTTGCAAAGTTTGTCATTTGGAGACCCAAAAATAATATCATCAACATAAATCTGGATCAAAAGTAAGTCCTTGCCATGGTTGAGATAGAACAGTGTTTTGTCAATAGTTCCTCTGTTGAATCCACTTTCCAGAAGAAACTGAGCTAAAGTCTCATACCATGCTCTAGGAGCTTGCTTAAGTCCATAAAGTGCTTTATCAAGCCTGTAGACATAATCTGGATGTTTGGAATCTACAAAGCCCGGAGGTTGTTCAACATATACTTCCTCTTCCAATTCTCCATTGAGAAAAGCACTTTTCACATCCATTTGAAAGACAGTAAACTTTTTGTGAGCAGCATAAGCCATGAATATCCTTATGGCTTCTAACCTAGCAACTGGCGCAAATGTTTCATCATAGTCAATTCCCTCCTGTTGAGAATATCCTTTTGCAACCAGCCTTGCCTTGTTCCTTACAATTATGCCATCACTGTCAGTTTTGTTTCTGAATACCCACTTTGTACCAACAACCGATCTATTCTTAGGTCTTGGCACTAAGGTCCAGACTTTGTTTCTTTCAAATTCATTCAACTCTTCCTGCATTGCTTACACCCAATCAGCATCTTGAAGAGCTTCTTCCACTTTCTTTGGCTCAGACTGAGAGAGAAAAGAATTGTAAAGACATTCATTCGAAGTACCTGTTCTAGTTCTGACACATGCCTCAGGATTTCTAATTATCAAATCAGGTGTATGTGATTTTGTCCACTTCCTTGCAGATGGAAGATTTTCTCTAGAACTGGATGCTCCCCCATGATTCATGCTGTCTTCGGTTTCATTTTCTGATGCTCCCCCTGAAACTATGCTCTCTGAGTTGGATCCTTCAGTATTTAGATTTTCAGTACTGTCAGTACTTGCCTTATCAGAACTTGACGAATCAGAATTTGAAGAGCCAGATGTATGTTCTGATGCTTCTTGAGATGTGATAATATCTTGAGTATGCTCCCCCTGCATTGGTGCATCTTCCTTTGACGTAGTCACCACAGTTTCAATAACATCAGAGTTTAATCCATCAGAATTTATAGTATCAGGTCTTAGACTGTCAGGACTTGAGGTATCAGAATATGAATCTTCATTTTCAAATCTCAGCTGATCATGATCAATGCAATCTTCAAGTCCAGTGATCTTCTTGTCATCAAAAGAGACATTGATAGATTCCATGACCACTTTTGTTCTCAAATTATAGACTCTGAAGGCTTTTGTAGAAAGTGGATATCCAACAAAGATTCCCTCATCAGCTTTTAAATCAAACTTGGATAGCTGTTCAGGATGAGTCTTGAGAACAAAACACTTACATCCAAATACATGAAAGTATTTGAGATTTGGCTTCTTGTTCTTCACCATCTCATATGGTGTTTTTCCATGCTTGTTAATGAGTGTTGCATTTTGAGTAAAACAAGCAGTCTGCACAGCTTCAGCCCAGAAATAGGTTGGAAGCTTTGCTTCTTCAAGCATTGTTCGTGCAGCTTCAATGAGAGTTCTATTCTTCCTTTCAACAACTCCATTTTGCTGTGGAGTTCCAGGAGCAGAAAATTCCTGCTTTATTCCATGATTTTTGCAGAACTCTTCCATTATCAGATTCTTGAATTCAGTGCCATTATCACTCCTTAAAATTTTCACAGAATCTTTGATCAATTTATCCAGATGTTTGACATGATCAATCAGGATAGATGCAGTTTCACTTTTTGTGTGCAAGAAATACACCCATGTGTATCTGGTGAACTCATCTACTATGACCAACGCATATTTCTTCTTTGCAATAGACATGACATTCACTGGACCAAATAGATCAACATGAAGTAGATAATAAGGCTCAAGAATTGATGATTCAGTCTTGCTCTTGAACGAAGATTTTCTTTGTTTAGCCTTCTGACATGAGTCACAAAGACCATCAGGAACAAACACTGATTTTGGCAGTCCTCTCACAAGATCTTTCTTGATCAGTTCATTTATCTTGTTGAAGTTTAAATGAGAGAGTTTCTTGTGCCAATTCCAGCTTTCTTCAGTTGAGGCTCTACTTACTAAACAGATTGCAGAACCATCATAACTTGTTGAAAGCTTAGCTTCATAAATGTTACCACGCCTGAATCCCTTCAGAACAATTTTTTCTTTGGATTTACTAACTATTTCACAATGTTCTGCAAAGAAATCAACATGATAACCTCTGTCACAGATTTGACTTATACTCAGTAAGTTGTGTTTAAGTCCTGAGACCAGAGCTACATCTTTAATGATGACATTCCCAAGATTGATATTGCCATATCCCAAAGTTTTTCCAATGTTGCCATCTCCATAAGAAACACTTGGGCCAGCTTTCTCCACAAAGTCTGATAGCAGGGCCTTATTTCCAGTCATATGTCCTGAACATCCACTGTCCAGAACTAAAATATTTTTCCTGTTGCCCTGCAATCAAAAAGACCACTAATTATTAGTTTTAAGGACCCAAACTTGCTTGGATCCTTTGGCCTTTTTAGGTTTGTTAACATTTGCAGCGGATTTAGCATCAGATTTTATGTTAACAGTTTTCTTATCAGAACTTATACTACCAGACTTTGAATCAGAACTTACACTAGAAGGAACAACAGAAACTTTCTTTAAAGAAGGTTTTATTTGATAATAATCATAGTACAAACTATGATATTCCTTACAAGTATAAATGGAATGCCATAAACTACCACAATGAAAACAAGGATCTTGTGGTTTGTATCTAACAGACTGACTCTTAACTCCTGATTTTGTAGATAAGGAGTTAATATTCTTATTCTTCCTGCAAAAAGAAGCCAGATGGTTAGAACTTCCACAGTTATGACACGCTTTCCTAGGAGCATCAGGAACAGATTTATAGTTATTGATTTTATTCACACCTTCCTTTCCATTCCTGTTTTTCCTAGGTGATTTTACCTTGTTTGCATTCTTAACATCTTTCAGCTTATGCTTGAGCTGCTTCTTTGTCATTAAGCCTATGTTAACTTCAGCTGTCTTTTCCTGTTTTAGTTTGTCAGAAGCTAATTCCTTTTTAACTTCTGATTTCTCATTTTCAGATTTTTCAGTTACAAACTTAACAGGTTTTAACTTCGGCTTTTGCTTATCAACAGGCTTAATTTCTACAGTTCCTTTTTCATTTTTATTTTCTCCATAGCCTAAGCCCTCTTTCCAGTTTCCACTGCTTAGCAAATTTTGAGTTGTTTTGCCAGAGTTAGTCCAAGTTCTGATAATTTCTCTCTCCTTTTCTAACTCAGTTTTTAGAGATTCATTCATTTTTAGCACTTCATCCCTAACATAAAAAGCATCATCTCTATCCTGCTGAGTTTGATGGAACATGACTAACTCTTTTTCTAAGAAATTATTTCTTTTCCTAAAAGCAAGATTTTCAGAAGTTAATCTTTCACATGTTAAAGTTTGATCTCTATAACTAACAAACATGGTTTTAAGATATCTTCTCAACTCATTAATATCATCAGTATGAAAAGCATAAGTAGTCTGAGGTACCTTTGTTTCAGCAGCTTCAGAACTGCTCTCAGAACTTGATTTATCAGCATTTGCCATCAATGCATAGTTCTCCTCACTTTCAGAGTCTGAGGTGTCTGTCCAGCTTTTCTGCTTTGTGACAAGAGCTTTGCCTTTGTCATTCTTGGTCTTCTTGCAATCAGGAGATATGTGGCCTTTCTCACCACAATTATAACATTTAACATTAGCGTAATCTCCTCTGTCAGACTTTCCTCCTCTTCCTTCAGATCTTCTGAAATTCTTCTTATCAGAACTTATGCCTTTCCTGGAAAACTTCTTTCCCTTCCTGAACTTCCTGTATGCAATCTTTGTGATTCCTTTCACCATAAGAGCACACAGCTTCATCATCTCCTCATCAGCATCAGTTTCAGGCAAGCTTTCAGAATCTGAGTCATCATCACTCTCAGAACTTGATGACTCAGTATCAGACTTTATGATAAGAGCTTTACCCTTGTCTTTCTTTGAGGAAGGTGGTTTGGGGGATTCCTCTTCAGCCTTGAGAGCAACTGTCCTTGACTTTCCTCCTTTCCTCTTGCTTCTTTGTTCCATCTCAAGTTCATGAGTCTTGAGCATTCCATAGATTTCATCAAGAGTTGTTTCATCAAGATTGTAGTTGTCTCTTATTGTTGTTGCCTTCAAATCCCAACATTCAGGAAGAGCTAACAGGAATTTAAGGTTTGTATCTTCAAGATCATACTCCTTATTTACTAATGACAAGTCATTCAAGAGTTTGACAAATCTATCATATACATCAGTCAATGACTCATTAGTCCTAGAGTCAAAGTGTTCATACTCTTGAGTGAGTATTGTCTTCCTGTTCTTCTTAACTGTTTCAGTTCCTTGACACCTTGTCTCCAGTGCATCCCATATCTCCTTAGCAGTCTTGCAGTTGATTACCCTGTTTGACATTACATTATCAATGGCACTATGCAATAAGTGTCGTACCTTGGCATCCTTAGCAATAGATGCTATATCTTCAGCAGTGTAATCACTCTTTTCCTTTGGTACGGTCATTGCTGCTTCACCTGCAACTATAACAGCGAGCTTGGTAGGTTTGTGAGGCCCTTCCTTGATTCTATCAAGGTATTCTGGATCTGTTGCTTCCAGAAACATGGTCATCCTTACCTTCCATATGGGATATTCAGATGGTCTCAATATGGGAACTCTGATAGTCTCATATCGACTCTGAGTTGATGTCTTTGATGATTCCTCAGTTTTGGTAGGCTTAGTTGGAGTTTCTGTGTCAGACATGATTGTGTTTGGATCTTTAACTGTATGTGTGTTAACAGAAGGCTCTGATACCACTTGTTAGGTCACACTTTCACTGTAGAGGGGGTGAATACAGTGTTTATTACAATCAAATCAAACTTCAAGAACTTATGTAACAGAAAACAAACTTTATTTAAACAATAAACTCTGTTACAATCTGGAACTGTTATCTCTCAGTGATGAACAAAATATCACGAGAGCTGCTAGGGTTATAGTAAATAATATTCTCGATAATGATAACACTTATAGTGTAAACCCTATGTCTGTGTTTATATACTACACAGTTACAAGATAATCGCTAATTGATATGGAATATAATTCTGCTTCCTAAAATATATCAATCAGATATCTTCTATTCCAAGTATTCCATTCTTCACGGAATTCCTTCTTCATGCATATCTCTTCTTATGTTTATCTTGATCTTCTTAACTTTAATCAGCTACTGTCCTTATCTGATCGTCCTTCAGCACTTAAGTTCCGATATCTATCTCCTGATGCTTATCTCCTGATAACATAAGTACTGATATCACTTAAGTTCTGACTTCCAGTATAAGTACTGATCAGTTAAGTACTGATTTGTTCTGTTCAAATAAGATCTGAAATCTAAACATAAAACATATTAGCCATGACATTATCAAATATATCTAACATATTTTGCTTTCGTTAAAAATACTTTTGATACCCAATTGTTTTTTTTGAAAGGTCACTTGTTTTACGAATGATTCTGAGTCAATTTTTGAGCGATAAATCATATTTTTGACCCGATTTCAGTTTTAAGCATCCCAAGTTGAACCTTTCGACGAACCGAGTCATATGTGATTTGAATTATGTGATATGTGAGTTAAGTGTTTACATGCTATGTGAATTATGTGCATATGTGGGTCAAGAGTCCTGTGTTTGGCTGTATTCTTTATGTGTGGGCTATCGTATGGGTAGACAATAGGATTTTGACGCGCAGCTCGTTGAGTAATTATCGATTAGACGATTAAATTGTATCTTTTAATTATAGATGCGGATCATTTGAGACAATCAGAACCAGATGTTGGATAAAGAGTGAAATGGAATGGTATTGGATATCAAGCTTCTAGCAATCGCAGGAGCAGCATATCAGAAAAGTGTTGAAAAGAAAGATGGTGATGTTTTGAGACAGAATGTTAGATTAATTACGTTTCCACGAGTGTGACTAACTGCTAAAAACCCAAAGGCAAGTATCCCTATCATCACTTATTGTCCAAGTGATATTTATTTTGAATCTCATTATGCAAGTATTGCTTTCCCTATTCTCAGTTTTGAATAGATAAATGTTTTACATATTTATGAATTAAATGATTCTGTTTATGCAAGTACTCTTCTACTATTCTATGTTCAGAATAGGTAAGTGATTTTACTTATCAAATCACTGGATTTACAATTTTTTTGGATTTTGAGAAATATGATTTGGTTGCGAATATTCCTACCCAAGTAAATGGGGGAATAAAATTATTTTGATTGTCAATTATTATGACCCCTTTTAAAAAAAAGGTTTTAAGATTGGATCATAATTGCGTAAGTGACCGGGATGGACGGTCCAGCGGAGGGCTATTTCTAAGTGTCATGTGAAATATTATGACACAAATTTTACCACAGGCAGGTATATTGCCTTTTATATGAGTACTCGTATTTTTGGGGACATATTTCTACGAATCATAAACCAGTGCTATCACACGGGCTGATCAACATGTGATAGTACGTCCGTCAGAGAATGATCCCAATCTAAATTATCATATCATTTTTTATATTCATAGAATAAATGATTTATCAACTGTTCTATTCTGGATAAAAGGTAAAATGCCGTTTTAATTCAGTTTCTGCTTGATGTGGATATTTAGGTGGTTGTTAAATATCAAAGGTGGTATTAGTATAGATGATTAATGTTGACTTCAGTATGGGATGTTGTGAGCATCAAAGTTCATATTGATATCTAATTTGATATGACAACAACATGAGTATTAATATCAAGAGTTTGGTTTTGAATAAAGTTAATGATTCGATCCATAATCATTGCTTCTTGTTATTGTTGTTTACGATATTTCCGTAAACACTGTTTTACGAGTTTTATTCTCGTCAAGATTCAAAGTATTGCTGAAGCATTTCGCTCGAAAATATCAAAAAGAGTTTTGAATACAGTGAGAAACAATTATCTGATTCTTTAATAAATTTTCTGATTCAGCAATTATGATTTCAAATGTTCTGCTCTAATGCAGATGTTGGTTTTATATCAAAATAACCATATATATATTATAATGAACTTGTTGAGCATTTCTTTCACTCATACTTGCCTGTTTTTAAATTTAACCTCCAGTGAGGATTAACTTGCGTTGTTTAGCCGCGTAATTCGAGGAAGCAAAGAAGAAGCTTTTGGAAGGTGGTTGGTCCAGGATTCGCGGACTAGTGTAAGTTTTATTGTATAAAATTGTTTATATTATATTAGATTATAGTTTTATATTTTGTATTTGGGCCTAATATACGTCTTTTCAAAGTTATACTAGCGGGTTAAGTTTTAAGGTTTGGAATTATTGAAAAGAGTTTTAAAAGAAAGTGAAAAATTTATTTGTGGAATTTGGATATCTTGTTTCTCGAACTATAACCTTAAAAGATCTTGGATTAGTTTGGGGTCATAAATGATAAATATCTTCCGCTGGCATTTATTTATTGATTAAACAGGTTAATTTGGATTGAGATTTTGTAGTGACGATCAAATCACCTGACCCCGGATTTGGGGGCGTTACAATGATGAATGGTTTTAAGGATTCTACTCAACTGACTAAGGATGAACTTCAAATGCCTAAGTCAAATGAGGACAAGCCTAAGAAACCTAAGAAAAAGGCTAACAAAACAGGACCCAAGGAAACTTGGTTACCAAAATCAGCTTGATTTGATATTATTGTGTGCAGGGAAACATAAAGAATCTTTGGTATTTGGATAGTGGGTGCTTAAGGCACATGACTGGAGATTCTACCCTGCTTACTGAGTTCAAGGAGAGAGCTGGCCCAAGTATCACTTTTGGAGATGACAGCAAGGGTTATACTGTGGGATATGGCTTGATTTCAAATGATAATGTCATCATTGAAGAAGTTTTCCTAGTGGATGGACTCAAGCACAATATGTTGAGTATCATCCATCTTTGTGACAAGGGCAACTCAGTAACATTTAATTCGGAAGCCTGTGTTGTGACCAACAAGTGAAGCAAAAAAGTGGTTCTCACTGGAGTGAGAAAAGGAAATGTGTACTTAACTGATTTCAACTCATCAAATGCTGAATGTGTCACTTTCCTATTTAGCAAGGAAAGTCAAGATGAAAGTTGGCTATGGCAAAAGAAGCTGTTCCACCTTAACTTCAAGACTATGAATGAGCGAGTCATGAAAGATTTGGTAAGAGGTATTCCTCAAGTGGAATTCTCAAAGGATGGACTGTGTGATGCATGTCAGAAAGGAAAGCAAATCAAGGCATCATTTAGAAAGAAGCTTGATTCAACAATTGAAAAACCTTTTCAACTATTGTACATGGACTTATTTGGACCAGTCAATATATTGTCCATCTCAAGGAAAAGATACTGCCTAGTAATTATGGATGATTTCTCAAAGTTCTCTTGGACATATTTTCTAAAATCCGAAGATGAAGCTAGTGAAATCATCATCAATCACACAAGGCAAGTCAACAATCATCCTGACTTCAAAGTAAGAAGAATCAGGAGTGACAATGGAACCGATGTTAAGAATTCAGTGATGAGATCATTTTGTGAAGAGAATGGGATCATGCATGAATTCTCAGCAGCAATAACCCCACAACAAAATGGTGTGGTGGAAAGGAAAAACAGATCTCTTATTGAAGCTGCAAGGACAATGCTAGAAGAATCAAAGTTACCAACATATTTTTGGGCTGAAGCTGTAAATACTACATACTACACTCATAATATTTCTTTGGGTTACGCTCTTACTACCACCAAGTTAGGTGAAGTTAGAAGATTAGGCCTTAGAAAAGAATGGAGTTTCTTGTGTGATTCTTTTATCAAAGTATTTTCTAGCAAAGTCAGTAATTTTGATGATGTATCTTATTCACTTGTTCACATACTTTATATGCTGCTTAGTGATAAGTACTTCACTTTTAGCACCTCTGTTATGTATGAGTTAGGGAGTAAATTAGGGGATATTAAGAAGAGGTCTAATAATATTTATTATGCTAGATTCTTTATGATGCTAGCTAATTTTATTTATGAGAATCTCTCAATTGAGAACCCAACAAACAAGTTAGCTTGTTGGGTCCAAGAGAGAAGAGTTATTGCTGATCTAAACGGGACAAATCACCACAAGGATGTTCCCCTTGTGTACATGCCAATCATGGAACAACCTCAGGTAAGTGAGGTAAATATTTATGTCCCTACTACTTCTCAACCTATCACTTCTTTACAATCAACTGTGGCAATGACATCAGTGACTGTGACCAAACAGATGCCTACCCAAGCCACAAAATCAAAAATCTCCAAATCCAAATCAAAGAAAGCCCCCTCTAGTTTCTCCCAAAAGAAACTGGTTGTAAAATCCCCACAAAGCCAAGAGGGGAGTGTGAGGGGAAGTGAGGCTGGCGAGGGACAGGGTGATCATCAAAGAAGCCCTAAGGATAAGGATAGAGAGGTGAGTGCATCCCAGCCTAGCCACACTACAGTTTCCCAACAAACTGTAGTGCTTAATAAGAATATTAGCTCATTTCTAGTTGCATCCTCCCAAAAGAATGTGATTATTGAACAAAGCTCACAGCCAAGAGCACATGCCAAAAAGGTTAGGGACACAAGCTCACCCCAAACTTATATCAAAAAGAAGAAATCAAAACCATTGGGGATATACAGGGTGCACACACTGTGCCTACTGCAGTCAAAGACTCAGTTCATGTACCTTCTCAAAGTCAGATTGATGTGGCTCCAATAAATGTGGAGTCACAGCCAAAATCTTTAGTTATAGAAAAACCTCACACTCAAAACTCACCCACAAATTCTATGGATGTGGACATGATTCACACATCAATTACTGATTATCCATATTTAACTCTCATGGAAAAGCCAAAATCTAAAGCAAATGAGCATCATCTTTTAGATGATTTATTGGCTCACTTGCCATTTCTTTCTGATTCTACTGAGAATACTGTGCATAATCTCAAATCAATCACCGCAGATTCAGTAGTAGTTTCTACTCCAAACTCTGTCATTTCTACTATCTCGACGGATGTTTTTCATCTATCTACTAGTGACTGTATATCGACAGATGTGCTTAACAGCAGTCATCCGTTGAAACTTTCAACTACTATTTCGATGGATGTTTCTCATCCGTTGAATATCACTACACCACTCCAAATTTCAACTTCAGTTACAAGTGCAGATGATCTAGTGGTTGTACAGTCACTCTTAGGATTGAGGGAAGGGAGTGAATAGAGTGAGAGGCTGAGTTGCTCTCAGAAAAAAGGAGAGGAAATGAGTGAAACTCTACAAGTTGTTTCTTCCATCTTGGCAAAAGTGAGTGAGTGGAGTCCCACCTTAGTAGGTGAAGGTGAGGGTGGGAAGCCAAAGGGAGCCCTTGATGCAAGAAAAGAGAGATTATGAGAGAAAAGCATGTACAGAAGAATGGGAAGAGCCCATTGTAAGTGAGTTAATGGATGCCAATGAGACTGAAAAGAAACAATTATTTCAGCAAGAATATCAAGCTGTCTTAGACTATGTTTCTTATGAAGTTGAGGCATTTACTCACCCTGTTTCAGCTTATCAAGTTTTGGCTGAACAGAACAATGTGGCTGCTGAAAGAATGCTCAACTTGGTGCACACTACTGCTTCCATGCAAAGGGCTAAGGATGTCATCACAGCCATGCCACCTACATCTGGTGATGATGTTGATTATGGAACTGGTGTATCTGAGGATATTTTTGGGGATGAAGATGATGATGAAGGAGAGTTAATGGATATAGGGGAGAAGCAGACCCTAGCTCAAGATCAAACATTCCATCTTGGGTGTTTTCCAAATCATGTGATGAGCACCACTTCAAGTCCACTCTCTCTCACATCATTCAACAAACTCAGACAACCCTTCAAACTACTACAAATACCAACACCAAGAGACTTTTACAAGCACATCTAAACTCTCTTCAACTACATCAAATTTAATTTCTCAAACAAAATCTGGATGTCACTGAGTTGAAGACAGAAATTGATCAAGTCTAGAAGGATGTTACTGAGAGATTGGATGCTAAGTTTCCTAACAAAACCATGCTAGACATCAACAGACAACTTAGGAAAAATTCTGATCTAGCCAGCAAGGTGGACTCCTTAGACAAAAGGCTCAAAACCCTGGAAATATCAATTACTGAAATCCATCGGCATCAAGCCCAACAAACTCTGCTACTTCAGAATCTGGTGACTGCACAAACCTCAACCTCCACTCAACTTGATGCTAATAAAAAGGGGGAGAAAGACTATCATTCCAGTTATCCAGGGGGAGTCAACAAGTGAGGGGGAGAAAGTGCTCAATATTCAAGTAAGCAAAGTGATTGTTCTAGCAGTTTCTTTCACAAAGCCACTAGTCTTGGACAATATTGATCTGATCAAGATAGCAGCTACTAAGTTGGAATCAAATGAAAAATCTAAAAAACTTGATGTTGCAGCAGTTGAGCAAGAATTGGATGCAAAATAGAAGGAGCTTGATGAAAACATCAAGAAGAAATTTGGTCCAATTGGGAAGCAAGACAAGGTCTTTTCTCACTTCTCTCAATTGAGACAAATTTCAGTTAATGAAATGAGCATGGGGAACTTAGAAATGGGTCAATCCTCAACAATCAAGTCTCCAAAGGCCAGTGTGATCTTTCAGCCAAAAAGAAATTATCCAAATAAATCAGACAAAAATCCACTGGACCTATCATATGAAACCCCTAGACCAGATGAAAAGAAGCTGCTTGGAAGGTCCATAGCTTTCTTCAAGGATCCCAGAGACTCAGTGCTAAAGAAAAGGATTGCTAAAATCTACAGAAATGGTAAACTAATCTGTGTAGTGGATGGATATCCACAGTTTGCAGAAGCTAAGAAAGAAGAAAAGGTGAGGCTTAAACAACAACAAAAGCAAGCTGCTCTAGAAGCCAAGAACCTAGCCAAGAAGCCTGCAACCACAAAAGTTACATTGCCTGCTGTGACAACTGAAAATCTGGATGAAGGAAAGAAAGAAGAACCAAAGCAGACAAAGAGGAAGTTTAGATACAAAATCCATGTAAAAAGGAAGATAGATTTCAATGATAATAAGGAAGACTACATGCCTGTCAAATCTACAACTTCAAGTCAACCAGCCAGACCTATTGTGAAGGAGGCTGAATTCAAGGTTGATCCTAACATCACCTTTCATGGTGAACATGTTATTCCTAAGGATGAACCTATAGATTGGGATAGCTTGCCCCTTCCTGATCTAAATCTTCCAATCTTTGTCAAACAAAGGAAGACAAATGAAAGAGTAGTCAAAATAGTCAAGCCTACCAAGCTTAAATCCAAGCAAGTGGCCAAACCCAATCCTAATGTCAACAAGGGAGATCAACTCTACATATGTGATATCAAAGAATTTTAAGACACAAACCTCTATCTGGACGAGCTAGAAGAAGTCAGATCTATGGATGCCTACAAGCACCTTCCAGAGAGACTAGTCTTCAGGTACAAGGGTGGTAAAAAGATTACATGGCCACTTCACAGAATTCTCAATGAACGTTATTCCACTTTGGTGACCATCTTCTCTGTAATCAAGAAAAACTTTGGATTTAATATAGTTGCCAAGAAAATGGTACTAAACAAGATTGGGGAGATAAGGAATAGCTGAAGAGGACCAAATGCACTCCCAAAAGTATTGACAATTCCTTTTACTGGAGATAGGCCATCAAGGAAATGATCTAAATTTGCTCAGTCTAGAGGAGCACCTTGAAAATGATCTGAGACACTCTACAAATCTTTCTTTGTGAGATTTTTCAATAAACTGCAGTTCTTGTAAATTTTAATCTACTTTATCTCATTATGTATTCATAGAATGTTTTGTTATCATCAAGTTTCTCTTAATTTATGGCTACAATTCCAGTAGACATAAATTGGGGGAGATTGTTAGGAATATGTTGTGTACTTGATGATAACTTGAACAAAACACTTAGTAGATTTTATTTAAGTGAAATTGTAACTTTCAACGGATGATCAATTCAATATCTGTTGAAAGAGTAGCTTATGTAACAATAAGATTAGTAGCACATTTCTGCATACTTAAAGTAACTTAGTGAACTAGATTGTTGTAGAATGTTTAAGTCATGTTGACTACTAGATTGATATGCAAGATCTGATGGTTAATTGTAAATATTAGATGCCTTGTAATCTTGTATAAATGAAATGGAGTCAAATGACAAGAATACAGTCTCAACGGATGATTCACAAAATTTCAACGGATGATCAACTTAAGTCTCGACGGATGATCAACTTGAATTTCAACGGATGATCAATCTGAGTTTCAACGGATGATCAGATTCAAAAGAGCAGTTGATAGTGACTTGACAGTCACATGCGTTGATTGTATGCAAATGGAACGTGGCAACCTAATTCAGGTTTTAGAGAACTTTCCACTTTCATGCTAAACTGAAAATATTCAAAGATGCTAGAAAGAGAAGTGTAGCAGCATGGAATTAGACTAGAAATAATTTGTCTTATTATCTTGTCTTTTTATCATGTAACTTGGTGATATATAAACCAATGGTAGCAAGTTGAATAGTATCCAAGTTAGCAAGCATTTTACTAGAGAAATAGATTAGGGAAAATTTGTAAAGAATTTCTCGGTTCTTGTTTTTCAACTTGAAAGCAGCTGTGTACAATTTTGTAACACAGAGTTCTCTACTTAATATATATCTATGGTGGAAAAGTTTAATCCACCAGAAAGTTTTTAAATACTTGTATTTAAATGCTTTGTGTTTTGATTTCTATTTTACTTTCATTCCGCACTATTGCAAAATCGAACACAGTTATTTATTTGTAGAAGAATTGTTCTTGAAATCAGAAAAGAAGCTAGAATTCCATTCACCCCCCCTTCTGTAATTCTTGTTTAGATTATTTGGGATTAACAATCTTGAATAGAAAATATCAGCTATTAGAGAAGGAAGTGACTTCAGCACAATGACTTTGGAAGTTCTTTATGGAATCTTGAAAACTTATGGACTTGAAATGATGCAAAGAAAGTCATTGAAAGCACACCATGGTCATGTTGTTGATGGTTCAAGTGCTTTGATTGTGAATGATAGAGAAGAAAGTGAAGATGAGTAAGATGATCAAGTTTCAGTTGTTCAAGCAATGGAACAAAAGAACAAAGGACCTCAGAAGCAAGTTGTGTTGGAGCTGGAGAAAGATGAATATTACACCCTGAATGAGCTAGATGAATTAGATCAATCCATGGCTTACTTGGCTAGGAAATTTTCTAACATAAGAGTTAGGAAGCCAAGATTCTTCAAAAGCAAAGGACAATCTTCCAACAACAACAATTGGAAACCAAAAGCTCAGTATATTTCGGCTAGCAAAGGTGGCTACAAAAAAGATTTGTGGACAGATCAGAGATAAGGTGCTTCAATTGTGATGAGTTGGTCACTTTGCTACTGAATGCAGAAAGCCTAATAAGGTGAAGAAGGATAAAGCTTACATGGAACTTGTCACACCCCCAACTTAACAAACAAAATATATAACTATTACAATATTTTAAAGAAAGTAAATATAACCGAATCCAAGATCTTATAGTTTAGGGTTTGGAACAGCCCATAACTACCATCTATTACAACTGATTTAAATATCGAGTCCTCACACAAAACTATCTCTTATTCTACCTGAGCTCGGACATACGCATCGGTGTCACAAGTCTTACATGTTGTCTGCTTGAATCTAACCATAGCTGCTAGCTGTTATATCAGGGTTAAAGCAAGGAGTGAGGCAAATGCTCAACAAGTGCTAAACAGTACGATACGAAACATTAAGCAAGATATATATTAAGGAATGACAATGCGAAGATATAACTAATAATAACAAGAGATGAAATTTTGGGTGATGGCATCATTTGCTTGAATCAAAACATTACCAAAATCATAACTTAATCAAAATCATTTTATGATGCTACGGATTACAGCCGGTGATCAGCCGCAAAGTAATCCCGAACCTCGCTGGGTTCTAAAACATTAATGGGATCCCTAGAAAACATTTAAGCCTACAATATAAGTGTGGAAAGGACTCGCGTCTCAGTCCAGATCCACTATTCAAGGAAAACATTTATCCCCCTTTGGGACTGAAAATCCACATTTTAATCATTTCGAAAACTGATGCCGATTATAATAAAATTTCTTAAGTAGTAAACATTTTTATCAAGGGATTTTAGATCAACTTTGAAACACTGGAAATATGTCACCAAATTTCAGGGCCATGATCCACTAGACTTTACTATATTAGGGTAATTGAAAGGTTTCCACATACGAGAACTTTGACAAGGAAATTTAGCAAGGCTATTGGATAATATGAAAGAGTAATGCCAAACTAGGCTTGAAGCAATGGTTTTCGACAAGGTATGTAACACCCCCAAATCCAGGGTCCGGGATCCGGGTTGTCACGATTTCCATTTCCCTTAATAATACTTAAACTTAATAATCAACCAACTAATGCGTACTGTGACCCCACAATATACACACACCATAAGTTATAGTCTCAGAGATGAATACCCAAAAATAACACAAGTCATTTTATTCCACAATTATAAACCATTTTACCTCAAAAGGGTTTCTGAATAATTTACATATTCTTTGCCATTATTACAATTCATAATGTACATAAGTCTGGTTCATCAATAGTTGAAAGCCTAGCCTATTGGTAGTTCCTACCTCAGCTACGGCGGCATCAACGCTTCCAGAAAACTGCGGAACGTTTCCTAACCGCTTGCGAATTGGAAGCTTGGTCCTGTTCATCTTTTCTATCTATTGTTGTGTGATGAAAGAAGAAAGAAAGGGTGAGCAACAAGCCCACCGAAATAATATGTATAATAATTAACAATATATGAGCATTCTCATTGTACTCATGAAAGTCTTGGTCAAGAAGAAATGAACCAAGTTGATATCTTAACGCGACCAAGTCACAAAATATTCAGTATATATATACATATATACTTTTCACAATCTTTGAAATCCTCTAACATGTATAATATACACAGAGTTCCAGTTTATAACTGTATAAAAATATCATTGCAAGGTGATCTCATATATCTAACCTTGTCTCAATGTTTTTCTGAAAATCTTTGTCATTCATAAGATAATCATTAACTGGATATAAGTTGAAAAAGATGAAGTTACAAGATACTCCAATATACTTATATCTATCTGAATACTACTTGAACCACTACCGTTCAAGGTATAAACAGTTTCGAAAGTTCATCACATAGATGAGACTACAAGATAAGACTTGAATAAATTCAATCCTTGAAATGTTGTTTAAAAGAAATGAAGTTACGAGATACTTCATTTGAGGGAAATATCATTATAACCGTTTGACCCTGTCAATGCCTCAGCAATCACCCATCCGTAGCCTTTCGATCAAATGCTCCGGGTAGTGTTGCAGAAATATCCAAACTGGATGATGAACTCACTACGGGAGTTTGCCGCGCCAGGAAGACCACTTACGATGATCGATCGCAGTAGTACAACCCCACCATTTTCTACATGTAGAGGAGAACCTGTCGGATTTACTTGTCAACCGAACACTGGACTCCTAAGGAATGGACCGTCTTAGCGGAACTTCCAGGCCATTTGGGCCAATATAATAAGGCTGGGCCGGCGCCACTCGACCACTTACGCCACTCCTAGTTTAGATGAAATCCATGACTCTGAAACGTAAAGCTCATCTCCCCTTTCCCCAAGTAGGAACTTGTTGATACGACTCCACCAAGAAGTCGCATCTAGTTGGAAAGAAAAACTCACCGATATTTCCCAGGCGATGCCTGTTAATGGATTAACTTATTCCAAGAATTTTACTTCCCGAGTGTTGGGTAAGTAATCAAAAACTCTTTTATCAAAACAGCAACCTTGTTGCGAATATAAGAATACATCACGGAGCCGGATCCCTAAGATTTTTGAGCGAGTATTTAAATCCCCTTCGAAAGAAAGATCTTAAATTTGAAAACGAGTTTTGGGATCCGCTCTAACTTTTAAAATCATTTTGAAGACTCGAAAACATTTTTAAGAATGTTTGGAGTAATGCTGATTTAATAAAATAAATCAGTCCCGATATATTAGAAAATATCTGAATATTATTATTTAAATAATATTCCCACAAGGATAATCCTTATAAAAATAATTGAAGTAGAAGTTTTAAAACTTATACTTGAAATGAATAATAAATAACCAAAGATATACTTATACGAAAATACGATCTTTATTTGAATAATCGAAAATAAGTTTGATTATCGAAACATTATTTTTTAATAAAATAAAGAATATTATTTAATAAAAGAAGCGGAGTCATAAGTCCTCGAATGAATATTCAAAATAATATTCATTTAATAAAATAAGCGGAGTCATAAGTCCTCGAATGAATATTCAAAATAATATTCATTAAATAAAATAAAGTTATCGAATAAACCTTATTCGATTAATAGTTTTGAAAACTATATCTATATATAAATAAATAAATATATATATATATATATATATATATTATTCTCGGGAACATCGACTCCTGGTTTAGAAAATGTTCACCTTTGGGTCCCCTATACTAAGGGTATACGCAACTACTGCTTATCTCTAGCATAGGTATTATGCAACTTATAAGCATTTGAATCAACAATTAGATATCAAGATTACGAAACAGACATGCATATATACCATATCAGCATGCTCCAATATATCGCAAAATTTGCTAATAACAATCATGCACTTATCACAAGATAGTGCATATACATATATTTACATCACAACAACAGTATAACGGGTAGAAAACTTGCCTGAGTGCTCCGGGGTAGACTTAAGCTTAGAGTGAGTCCGGTAACCTATGAACAATAACATAAGCCGAAATTAAACCACGGTCGCTTAAGAAACTAGACTTTAACCAATTGCACCCTAACGTTTGCTTATGGTCATTTCTACGCTTAACAAATCACATAAGTCGTTCGAGTACCCTCGGCTCCACCATTTTTAATAAATTAACCGTTACAAATTTTAAGGCGACGCTCTCGCGAATACCCTACTAACTGCCTAGTCCACTTTACATAATTGTTTCATACTCCAATTAGTCATTTAAGGGCCTTAACCAAGGTTTCAAAGTAAGGCGAGGGGTAATGGTTCGTTCGCGGAACGCCGTTACTTAAAACGGTCGTTTCTCCTAAACCGTACATCGGATTCAAGCGAACCACATATCAAAACGAAGCTTACGACATAATCTAACTAAACATGACAAAGTCACAGATTCAATAGTTAGCTCTCTGTCCCGAACACTAAGAACAAGCAGTTGTATGAAATTGGGCATTACGACGACTATGTTTACACGATTACCAAGTTTTAAACCACTCCAAACAATCACCATTCAACTCACAACCAACAATACAACCAACCCTCATCCAAACCTTACTAAATCAGTCCCCAAACCTCAAGATTTTCCGATTTATACAACCCCACACATGAACTACTAGCTATACTTAAGTTTCATTAACTATAAACAAGATTTCAACATCCAAATCACTACAAATCCAATCCAAACTCTAAACACACAAGCATCATGCTTCTCATTTACTATAACCATCAAAACCATCGTAATACTCAAAGTAAAGCTAGGGTTTGGAGGTGTTATACCTTCCTTGGAGTGATTAGAGTAGCTAGGAAGTCTTAGGGAGCCTCCTACAAGCTTGATCTTTCCAAAGAAATCAAGAACACAAAGTTAGGTTTTGAAGTTTCTAAAAGTCAGATTGAAAGAACTGTCAAAACGGGGGTCTTACCATGCTTATTTGGACGAGACTTGTGAACAAGAGTTGTAGGCCATCTCAATACCTTTCCAAAGAACTATAGAACATATTATTTGAGTGAGTATTGAAGGAGATATGGTAGTTTGAAGTTGCTGCTCTGGTTTTGGCCGAGAGCTTTTGTTCTTGGAAAGCAAAAGTCAACTTCTAATTTGTGTTTTGTGTTTTTAATTTATTTTGCTTGGTTGTTTCCTTTTGTTTTGCTTAATTACCTTTTAACCATGGTAAAATTTGTGTGGCTTGTAATCAACCAACAATCCCTCCATTTGTCATGCTTATGTCACCATGTCTATGTCATCCATTTGCCACATGTCTCTTCCTTGTGGTTTGATGATGTCACAATCCTTGGCTTCTTGTACAAGCTTGTCTCTTGGTCGCTTATTTTTTTTACGGTTCACTTAGCTTTCGTTCTCATTTATCATTTGAGAGATCATACCCGGGGTCTTATTACTTGGGATGCTCTCTTAGCATCGCACTTTCTAAGCCTCAAGTAAATTTTCCCACATTGTGGTTCTACCACCAAACTCTGTCTAGTTTGATAACCCTTCTCTTAAGCACTTGTTCCTTTTCGATCTATAACCCTTTCTGGTTGCTCCATATAGGTTACGTCTGGTTGCATGCCTATGCGCTCATATGCCCCTATTTGTCTGGCATCCGAATTATACTTCCTTAACATTGATACGTGGAACACATTATGAACTTGCTACATGTTCGGGGGTAGGGATAGCTCATATGCTAACTTCCCAATACGTCATAATATATCCAAGGGTCCAACAATTCGTGGGCTTAGCTTTCCTTTTTTCCGAACCTCATCCATCCTTTCCAAGGGAATACCTATAACAGCAATAGGTCCCCTACTTCCTATTCTTTGTCCTTTCATGTCAAATCAACATACTTCTTATGTCCATCTTGGGTTACTACCAGCCGTCCTCTGATTAGATCTATTATATCCTTGATCCTTTGGACTACTGCGGGTTCGAGCATCTTGCGCTCTACAATCTTCATCCTAACATAAGGAGATCGACATTGTCTTCCCTCAAGGATCTCATAAGGCGACATCTCGATAATGACATATGATCTATTGTCGTAAGAAAACTCAATCCGTGATAAATGATCATTCCAAATTCTTTCAAGTCTATTACACAGACTCTCATAATAGCTTCTAGCACTATAGCTTTTGCTTCTCAATATTCCTTCTTTTCTTGTTCGTAGTCATTACTATCTTCCGTACATAATACTATACTGGTTACACTTTTGCTCGTTAGTATTCTATAACCTTTTAATAACCGCGTCAACCTTAGTATCATGAACGCGTTAGATTCAGAATACCACCGCATTGATACTACTTCCTTTACCTGCTTCTATCTTCGAAAGATTGATTTATCGTATAGAAGTAAAAGATTTTATTGAGAGATCACTATGATCATGAACACTTGTTCTATTGCATAGTTAGTACAGAAGGTGGCCAGCCTTTAGTACTGGACAAGCAATTAAACAACATGTGGTATCCTACTAGGCTTCTATCACACAGATAGATAGTCATTCGGCAATACCTCCCCTTCTGGAAGGGTTATTCTTCTCAGCTTATACAAAATGAAAAGGAGAGAAAAGAACGAATTGAAGAGAATTGTATATGAAAAAATACTGCAACAAATATCTGGCTTGGAATCTACCTCTGAACTATAGAGGTTTGTCATAGGAGAACAAAACATGTGTGTATATATATATCAACATCAAGTATGATAGCATCGCATTTCACGTGCCAGAATATTTACTATTCCGTCCATTATTCCATGGATCCATGCTCTTGCTCGAGCTCATAAACACTAACTTTTGAAACTCCCTCGACATCGAAACTCGAATAAGGGATTTCATTTTAGACATCATTGTTACTAGAATTCTATGCTTGCACTGCAACCTTCCTCGTATAGTAATACGACTCTCTATTCATAAGAGGGAAAAAATATATAATATGTAAATACTCCACTAGGTAGTCTATCAATGATAACTTATATATCAACACGACCCCATTAGGGGTACTCAATCTCAACATCCATTCCAATACAACTCTCACGGCTGTAATCGGCTCATTACTCGCAGAATCATTGTTGCAATACTATGGTCCACCACTGACCTACTGTAGTCATTCATTTTCTATGAAATCTTAATAGTTAACCATACGGAGTCCATACATGTCGTATTGAATTCTTCTAAGGAGGCAACATAATCGCCATTCCATGATTCATGAAGAACACTCCTGAACTTGGCGTACATATGACATGAAGCAAATAAAATTGCAGAAGAGTTTCAATAAAAGCAACGATAGCAGGTTAATACCATTATTAACCATATGTCTTTATTAGGAGACATGAAGCTCAAAGGTTCATTTAGTCCTTTCGTAACATGGTCCTGGCTTATCTCAAGATATGACCTTATAAGATAGATAGCCCGCTCACGACGATTTTATAAATTAAATCTTTACCAAACTACTATCACGGTTGAGTATCGCACAATCATCAGAAGGAATGTCAATCTTTCAAACCATAATACAATCTTCACAGCTTTAACCATTATCACTGTATTCCTCTGGCACGAGCGCCGATAATTGTCTTCTTACACTTAAAGTGTCGGCCACCTCTTTGGCCTTTCCTGATAGTAATATTTCCTTACAATCAATGTCATTTTAACCACCTTCACTAAATTTTCTACCTCATTTCAAATCACTGCTTATGTGAAAATGCTTTTCGTAAGTCCTTGTGGTAAAAAAAAATCACCATTTTCCATAAGTCACTGCCTTAGTCTTTAAATGTAAACATTATCATGGCTGACTCTCGATCGTACTTAGGACGTCTTTTATCTTGGGCCCTTCTTGCTTTAATAATTCTGACCTTTATTGGTTCAATCTATACTTCTTATGGTTTAACACGTGCCCACCTGGCATTATTATTATTACGTCATATTTTTTTTATATCAAAATTTCTATTCTTGAGAATTTTGAATATTACCTTTCTCCTTGTAAAACCTCTAAGCTTATCCTTAAATCCTTCATCATGTACACCCTAGGTATAGGGCATATCAAGATACCATCTACTAATACTGGAATCATTGTCTATAAAGTTCTGAAAACTTTCTCCACTGATCTTTAAAGATTGTTGTTGCCTTAATCCTTCATTCCATACTATCAAGACTCATACTGTCCCTATTAAGGGTGAAATGCCAACCTTTATGCATTCCCCTAGGGTTCATCTCAAGTTATCGAAGTTATATCCTTAATTCCACCTTTAAAAAGGTACTTGCATCCTTCCATGGATAAATCAAGTCATATATCCTTGATAGATTATCTTATTCAATCATTCCCACCCAGATAGTCTATACCAATTTCACAATAGCATCCTTATTCAAACTGAGGTCAATACATATGGCCTTCAAAAGATAACAATGGTTACCCTCTTTTCTTTCCTAGTTCGGTAATGACAACAGGGATGTCCTGGAAGATATTGGTCGTGGTCAACGTGAACTTCTTCTTAATAAATCCTTATGTACTTTTGTTGTTTATCTCAACAGTTATCTCAATGTTGGGATGTCTTTCATACCTGGTGTCTCCCTTTCTGGGTATCATGCCCCCGGTCTTACACTTCACATTCTTTAAGGTCACTTCCTTCATCCAATTTTCCTAATTTCTTACTTTCTTGTCTCCTCAGTCTATCCGCGTCTCATTGTTTATCCTTCGAACTATCTCAAGGTTTCCTCGAATTCTCCCAACTTAAAGGGGGTACAATATATGTATCTCTTATGCCTTCAACCATCAATTTTAACTCATGGTGAATCACCCTCATCCTGACGATTACATACTTTTCTATTTCTATTGCTACGAGTCTTTAGGGTTTCCTCATGCCCAACTCCCTTATCATTTTTCAAACTTTATTGCCTTTATATTCCTTTCCACTTCAGTTTCTTTTTATTTTCCTTTCTCTTATCATTATTTCATGAACCAACACAACATAAGCATTGATTTCAAACATCCCGTCATTCTGGATTTGTGTCCTCAGAACAAATCTTGACAACTTTTACAACTTAGATTCAAAATTTATCTTACTCGTCTGCCTTTGTTCTGGCTCTAAAGCTTTTACACTATCTCCATAACCTTGGGAAGTACTTTCTTGAAAAAAATTGACTAAACTTAAATCAGTTTATTATAATCTCTTGCTCCGTGCCTTTCTTGGCCTTTCACCAGCGGGTGGCCTCTCTCTTAGGAGGGTAAGTGACAAAAATAGTCTTTTGTGATTCGTCAATCATTTAGAATCTCAAATGATTCCTATATTTCCTTTAGCCAGGCTCTTGCCTCGACTGGGTCAGCTTGTTCCTTGGAACTCTGAGAGCTTAGCGACTTAAAGGTCCTGAAAGAATTTCTCACCGCATTATTTCCTCAGGGTGGTGGTTGCGGATAATAGTCTAAGTTCTGTCTAGAAAGGTCCATAAATTATCGTATAGGAGTACCGTCTCGGGTCTCCTTTCCTTACTCGACTTCTGTTTCCTTAGTCTGAACATTCCCTCCTCCTCCCCATAATCGGGGTCATCCTACATATTTTATGTAATAACCTCAAAATTTTGAACTTTTTGTAACCCTTATGAATAGTGTTTTTGCTGATTTGCTGAATAAGAAAACTGTTCATGCCACACTATGTAGGGTTTCTTTTAGGGATATTCTGAGATTTTATTAGTACTCTATATGGTATATAAGTGTATGTAAAGATCGTTAGAATCCAATTCCGAACACTTTGATTTTTCACGGAAATCCACTAGATACGGAAAGAATTAAGTATAAGATAACAGGATAAAAAGGATTTAAATAAAAGGATTATAAGAGAGGATCATAAAAGGAATATAATGTATTGAGAAAGGTTAAGGAAACCCAAGTAATAAGATCCCGGGTATGATCCCTCAAACGAGAAACGAGAACGAAAGTTAAGCGAACCGTATAACAGATCAGCGGTCATTAGGCAAATAATTAGGGAGTTAATCAAGGAGGTTAGGGATGATGAGATCATCCAACCAATAAGAAGGGGGCAAGTAAGGGATGATGACATCATAAGCATGACATAAGCATGACATAAGGGGAAGGAGATGTGGTTGATTTAAAACCACACAAAGTTCAAGGCTAGAAAGGTAATTAACCAAAAACAAAACAAAAACCAACCAAGCTAAGCTAAACAAATCAAAAAACACAAAATCATTTCATTCTTCAACCTTGCTCTCGGCTTTTCTCCATTTCAAGAAGCAAAATTTTCAAAATTCAAGTTCCAAGCTTCCTAAATTGGTAAGTTAATTATCTAGTACTCCTTATGCATATATATGGCTATCCTATGAGTTTAAGCCTCCAATTCATTCTCAATCTTCTCCAAGAAATCAATGAAGAAGACAATGAATAGTGATTTCAAGGTTTTTAACTTGATTTTTTTTGTTTTTCCTTTAAGATCCAAGCATCTCTAAGACATCTCAAGGCTTCTTAAGGCTTCCTAGCTACTCCAACCACTTCAAGGAAGGTATAACATCTCCAAACCCTAGATTTACTTTGTATATTAGGATGATTTTGATAGTTATGGTAAAGAGTAGCTTGATGCTTGTTGGTTTAGAGGGAATGGTAGTGAATTGATTGTTGAAATCTTATGGTTTGGTTAAAGGACTTAAGTATAGTTTAAATTCAATTTAAGAATAAGTATAAATTGTTAATATTGAGTTGATTGGGGCTGTTATGATGTAGTGAGGATGGATTTTGGTTGTATGAATGGATTGGGATTGATTGGTGGTTGAATTGGGATGGTATAAAATTGGGAAATCGCGTAAACATAGCCGTCATAATGTCCGATTTACTTTAGACTGCTTTTGTTCATAACATTAAGACCCGAGAACTCGCTTCTAGGTTTTGACCATTTCCATGTTTAGATAGTTCATGTTACGTGCTTCGTTTTGATATGTGGTTCATTTGATTCCGATGTACGGTTTAGGAGAAACGGCCGTTTTAAGTAACGACGTTTTGCGAACAAATCATTACCCCTCGCCTTACTTTGAAACCTTGGTTAAGGACCTTAAAGGACTAATTGGGGTATTGGGGTATGAAACAATTATTTTAAGTGGATTAGGCAGTTGGTAAGTTACTCGCGAAAGAATCGCTTTAAAACCCTTAATGGTTAATTTATTAAAAATGGTGGAGCCGAGAGTACTCGAGCGACTTAAGTGAATCGTTAAGCGCGAAAGCGAACGTTAGGACTCTAAATGGTTAAAGTCTAGTTTCTTAAGCGACCGGGGTTTAATTCCGACTTATGTTGTTGTTCATAAGTTATCGGACCCACTCTAAGCTTAAGTCTATCTGGGAGCACTCAGGCAAGTTTTCTACCCGTTATACTGTTGTTATGATGTATATGTATATATGCATGATCTAGTGATAAATGCATATTTGTTATTAGCAAATTCTTGCGATATATTGTAGCATGTGATATGGTATATATGCATGCCTGTTTCATATTCTTGATTTATATATCTGTTGGTTCAAATGCTTGTAGTTGCATAATACCTATGCTAGAGATAAGCGGTATTTGAGTTTACCCTTAGTATAGGGGATCAAAAGGTGAACATATTTCTAAACCGGGAGTCGATGTTCCCGAGTATAATATATATATTTTTATATATATATGGTTATAGTTTTCAAAACTATTAATCGAATAAGGTTTATTCGATAACTTTAACTTTATTTTATTTAATGAATATTATTTGAATATTCATCCGAGGACTTATGACTCCTTTATATTATTTAATGAATATTACTTGAATATTCATTCGAGGACTTATGACTCCTTTATATTATTTAATGAATATTACTTGAATATTCATTCGAGGACTTATGACTCCTTTATATTATTTAATGAATATTACTTGAATATTCATTCGAGGACTTATGACTCCTTTATATTATTTAATGAATATTACTTGAATATTCATCCGAGGGCTTATGACTCAGTTTATATTATTTAATGAATATTATTTGAATATTCATTTGAGGATCTATGACTCCGATTATTTGCTGAGATATATTCTTTATTTTATTAAGGAATAAGGTGTCGATAATCACACTTATCTTTGATTATTCAAATAAAGATAGTACTTTCGTATAAGTATATCTTTGGTTATTTAATACTCATTTCAAGTATAAGTCTTACAACTTCTACTTCAATTATTTGTATAAAGATTATTCTTTATGGGAATATTATTTAAATAATAATATTCAGATATTTTCTAAATATATTGGGACTGATTTACTTCATTAAATCAGCATTACTCCAAACACTCTTTAAAGTGTTTTCGAGTCTTCAAAATGATTTTTAAAAGTTAGAGCGGATCCCAAAACTCATTTTTATATTTAAGATCTTCCTTTTAAAGGGGATTTAAATACTCGCTCAAAACCTGAGGGATCCGGCTCTGTGGTGTATTTTATATTCGCAACGAGGTTGCTGTTTTGGTAAATGAATTGATTACTTACCCAACGTTCGGGAAGTAAGTCCATCTATCGAGTCGGCATAAGCAACATGGGCTCAGTGGGCGTCCATGATAGTGTAAGTGGCTCAGTGAGAGTCCATCAAATGCGTAAGTGGCTGAGTGGCAGTCCAACATAAGGTCCTATTGCGACCAGGGTGATGACCAGTGGGGAATTCGTCCATCTACTAGTAGAAAAGGTTACTTATTGGTATCTTTGCCTGATCAACAAGATATCAGGTTTATGCCAAAATTCTTTCCTGTCCAAATTTATTGGATATTGCAATTCTGTTCATACTTTACATGACAGAGGTTTTCAGGAAACGTATGTATATATTTAGGTGTATATATATATCGGGACTTAATGAAGTATCTCGTAACTTCATTATTTATAATGATATTCAAAGATTTAATCTATTCAAATCTTGTCTTGTAGTCTCATCTATGTGATGAACTGTTGAAAGCTCATTATAACTTGAACGGTGGTAGTTCAAGTAGTATTTGGAAAAGATATAAGTATATTGGAGTATCTTGTAACTTCATCTTTTAAACTTATATCTAGTAAATGATTATCTTATGCATAACAAAGATTTTCAGAAAAATGTTGAGACAAGGTTAGATATATGAGATCACCTTGCAACGATATTTTTATACAGTTATAAACTGGAACTCTGTGTATATTATACATGTCAGAGGATTTCAAAGATTGTGAAAAATATATATATATGTATATATATACTGAATATTTTGCGACTTGGTCGCGTTAAGATATCAGCTTGGTTCATTTCTTTTGACCAAAACTTTCATGAGTACTATGAGTATGCTCATATATTGTTAATCAGTATACATATTATTTTGGTGGGCTTGTTGCTCACCCTTGCTTTCTTCTTTCATCACACAACATCAGATAGACAAGATGAACATGACCAAGCTCGCAATTCGCGAGCGGATAGGAAACGTTCCGCAGTTTCCTACAGGCGTTGATGTCGCTGTAGCTGAGGTAGGAGCTACCAATAGGCTAGGCTTTCAACTTTTGATGTACCAGATTCATGTATATTTATGAATTGTAATAATGGCAAAGAAATGTAAATTTATTCAGAAATCCTTTTAAGGTGTATTGACAGATAATTGTGGAATAAAATGACTTGTGATTATTTTTGGATATTCATCTCTGAGACTATAACTTGTGGTGTGTGTGTTTATTGTGGGGTCACAGTACAGAGTAGTTGATTATTTATTAAGATTGGGTGTTATTAAGGGAAATGGAACTCGTGATAACCCGGATCCCCGACCCCGGATTTGGGGGTGTTACATTTTAAATCCTCATTTTCCACTTCATTATGTTATGGGTCCTTCTATCTTGATGGCGACCTCCCTGACCATCACGTTCAGGGTTTGCTCTTAATTTTATTCCTCAAACTAGCTTTCATCTAAGATCTCATATTTAAGCTCTTGAACATTTGGAACCCAAATTCTGTAGGAATACCTTATTATTCCCTTATCATCTTTCTCGGTATTAATCTCTTATCTATTTGTTGGCTCTCTGCCTTCATTCATCACTTTTTCTGGCACAATATGTTCTTTTCCAATAATTCGGGCTGTATTGCAATCTCAAACAGCTTTTCGGTACCGGCTCCGGTTACCTTCACTTCTATTTCCATTTTCTCAAAATCTCTTATAAACTCTCCCAAAGACATTATCATCTTGAGTCTCTCCTTTTTACTAAGGGCATCAGCCACCACATTGGCTTTCCCCGAATGATAAAGAATCTCCCAATAATAATTCTTGATTAGCTCTAACCGCCTCCTCTGGCGTATGTTGAGCTCTTTCTACGTAAAATTGTACTAGAGCTCCTATGGTTTGTGTAAATCTTGCACTTCTCTCCATACAAGTAGTGCCTCCAATCTTTAGGGAAAAACTATTGCCACGAGCCCAAGCTCATGGGTGGGGATATCGAATTTTATATTCCCTTAATTGTCTTGACGCGTACGCGATTACCTTGTTGTGCTGTATAAGAAGCACCCTAATTCCTTATACGAAGCGTCACTACACATCACAAAATCTCCTTTTCCATCCGGCAACGCCATCATAAGGGCCGTCACCAATCTTTGCTTCAGTTCTTGAAAGTTGTTCTCGTATTTCTCTGTCCATTCGAACTTCTCAGTCTTACGAGTAAGCGCGTTAAAGGGGCTACTATTTTACGAACTTGAATGAACCTCCGGTAGTAACCGGCCAATCCTACCTCTGATAGTCGCCCTAACCATAGTCATCAATTCCTCAGTGGTCCTTTATTCATTCTTGTCAGGATCCTCCACGAGATTCTTCTCAGCAACAATACCTTCTAGGATAACATCCTCAACCGCTACATCCTCAATACGAACATCATCCAGTCCCGCGTTAGGACGCTCTATCGGATCCATAATCTGATCTCCAATAAGTAATAAAACATCATCGTGTTGTTGTTCCTCAACCTCAGGGTTCGGAGTCCCGCTACCATATACGATAACGAACTACGCTTCTATCACGATATTTATACGGGTTCCCATAAGGGTTTTAACTGTCAGTACTACATTAGGTAGTCCGACTATGAACTTGGCAAGAGTTCTTATTATCTTAGTGCACTTATTATTTTAACGTCATATCATCTCTGAGGTTTATAATGCTTAGATCTGATACCATTTCTGTAACACCCCCAAATCCGGGGTCGGGGATCCGAGTTGTCACGAGTTCCATTTTCCTTAATAATACTTAATCTTAATAATCAACCAACTACTGCATACTGTGACCTCACAATATACACACACCACAAGTTATAGTCTCAGAGATGAATACCCAAAAATAACACAAGTCATTTTATTCCACAATTATAAACCATTTTGCCTCAAAAGGGTTTCTGAATAATTTACATATTCTTTGCCATTATTACAATTCATAATATACATAAGTCTGGTTCATCAATAGTTGAAAGCCTAGCCTAGTGGTAGTTCCTACCTCAGCTACGGCGGCATCAACGCTTCCAGAAAACTGCGGAACATTTCCTAACCGCTTGCGAATTGGAAGCTTGATCCTGTTCATCTTTTCTATCTGTTGTTGTGTGATGAAAGAAGAAATCAAGAGTGAGCAACAAGCCCACCGAAATAATATGTATAATAATTAACAATATATGAGCATTCTCATAGTACTCATGAAAGTCTTGGTCAAGAAGAAATGAACCAAGTTGATATCTTAACGCGACCAAGTCGCAAAATATTTAGTATATATATACATATATACTTTTCACAATCTTTGAAATCCTCTGACATGTATAATATACACAGAGTTCCAGTTTATAACTGTATAAAAATATCGTTGCAAGGTGATCTCATATATCTAACCTTGTCTCAACATTTTTCTGAAAATCTTTGTCATTCATAAGATAATCATTAACTGGATATAAGTTGAAAAGATGAAGTTACAAGATACTCCAATATACTTATATCTTTTCCGAATACTACTTGAACCACCACCGTTCAAGGTATAAACAGTTTCAAAAGTTCATCACATAGATGCGACTACAAGATAAGACTTGAATAGATTCAATCCTTGAAATGTTGTTTAAAAGAAATGAAGTTATGAGATACTTCATTTGAGGGAAACATCATTATAACTGTTTAACCCTGTCAATGCCTCAGCAATCACCCATCCGTAGCCTTTCGATCGAATGCTCCGGGTAGTGTTGCAGAAATATCCAAACTGTATGATGAACTCATTACGGGAGTTTGCCGCGCCAGGAAGACCACTTACGATGATCAGTCGCAGTAGTATAACCCCACCATTTTCTACATGTAGAGGAGAACCTGTCGGATTTACTTGTCAACTGAACACTGGACTCCTAAGGAATGGACCGTCTTAGCGGAACTTCCATTCCATTTGGGCCAATATAATAAGGCCGGGCCGGCCCACTCGACCACTTACGCCACTCCTAGTTCAGATGAAATCCATGACTGTGAAACGTAAAGCTCGTTTCCCCTTTCCCCAAGTAGGAACTTGTTGATACGACTCCACCAAGAAGTCGCATCTAGTTGGAAAGAAAAACTCACCGATATTTCCCAGGCGATGCCTGTTAATGGATTAACTTATTCCAAGAATTTTACTTCCCGAGTGTTGGGTAAGTAATCAAAAACTCTTTTATCAAAACAGCAACCTTGTTGCGAATATAAGAATACATCACGGAGCCGGATCCATCAGATTTTTGAGCGAGTATTTAAATCCCCTTCGAAAGAAAGATCTTAAATTTGAAAACGAGTTTTGGGATCCGCTCTAACTTTTAAAATCATTTTGAAGACTCGAAAATATTTTTAAAAATGTTTGGAGTAATGCTGATTTAATAAAATAAATCAGTCCCGATATATTAGAAAATATCTGAATATTATTATTTAAATAATATTCCCACAAGGATAATCCTTATAAAAATAATTGAAGTAGAAGTTTTAAAACTTATACTTGAAATGAATAATAAATAACCAAAGATATACTTATACGAAAGTACGATTTTTATTTGAATAATCGAAAATAAGTTTGATTATCGAAACATTATTCTTTAATAAAATAAAGAATATTATTTAATAAAAGAAGCGGAGTCATAAGTCCTCGAATGAATATTCAAAATAATATTCATTTAATAAAATAAGCGGAGTCATAAGTCCTCGAATGAATATTCAAAATAATATTCATTAAATAAAATAAAGTTATCGAATAAACCTTATTCGATTAATAGTTTTGAAAACTATATCTATATATATATATCTATATATATATATATATATATATATTATACTCGGGAATATCGACTCCCGATTTAGAAAATGTTCACCTTTGGGTCCCCTATACTAAGGGTATACGCAACTACTGCTTATCTCTAGCATAGGTATTATGCAACTTATAAGCATTTGAATCAACAATTAGATATCTAGATTACGAAACAGACATGCATATATACCATATCAGCATGCTCCAATATATCACAAAATTTGCTAATAACAATCATGCACTTATCACAAGATAATGCATATACATATATTTATATCACAACAACAGTATAACGGGTAGAAAACTTGCCTGAGTGCTCCGGGGTAGACTTAAGCTTAGAGTGAGTCCGATAACCTATGAACAACAACATAATCCGGAATTAAACCACGGTCGCTTAAGAAACTAGACTTTAACCAATTGCACCCTAACGTTTGCTTATGGTCATTTCTATGCTTAACAAATCACATAAGTCGTTCGAGTACCCTCGGCTCCACCATTTTTAATAAATTAACCGTCATAAATTTTAAGGCGACGCTCTCGCGAATACCCTACCAACTGCCTAGTCCACTTTACATAATTGTTTCATACTCCAATTAGTCATTTAAGGGCCTTGACCAAGGTTTCAAAGTAAGGCGAGGGGTAATGGTTCATTCGCGAAATACCGTTACTTAAAACGGTCGTTTCTCCTAAACCGTACATCGGATTCAAGCGAACCACATATCAAAACGAAGCTTACAACATAATATAACTAAACATGGCAAAGTCACAGATTCAATAGTTAGCTCTCTGTCCCGAACACTAAGAACAATCAGTTGTATGAAATTGGGCATTACGACGACTATGTTTACGCGATTACCAAGTTTTAAACCACTCCAAACAACCACCATTCAACTCACAACCAACAATACAACCAACCCTCATCCAAACCTTACTACATCAGTCCCCAAACCTCAAGATTTTCCGATTTATACAACCCCACACATGAACTACTAGCTATACTTAAGTTTCATTAACTATAAACAAGATTTCAACATCCAAATCACTACAAATCCAATCCAAACTCTAAACACACAAGCATCATGCTTCTCATTTACTATAACCATCAAAACCATCATAATACTCAAAGTAAGGCTAGGGTTTGGAGGTGTTATACCTTCCTTGGAGTGATTAGAGTAGCTAGGAAGTCTTAGGGAGCCTCCTACAAGCTTGATCTTTCCAAAGAAATCAAGAACACAAAGTTAGGTTTTGAAGTTTCTAAAAGTCAGATTGAAAGAACTGTCAAAATGAGGGTCTTACCATGCTTATTTGGACGAGACTTGTGAACAAGAGTTGTAGGCCATCTCAATACCTTTCCAAAGAGCTATAGAACATATTATTTGAGTGAGTATTGAAGGAGATATGGTAGTTTGAAGTTGCTGCTCTGGTTTTGGCCGAGAGTTTTTGTTCTTGGAAAGTAAAAGTCAACTTCTAATTTGTGTTTTGTGTTTTTGATTTGTTTTGCTTGGTTGTTTCCTTTTGTTTTGCTTAATTACCTTTTAATCATGGTAAAATTTGTGTGGCTTGCAATCAACCAACAATCCCTCCTTTTGTCATGCTTATGTCACCATGTCTATGTCATCCATTTGCCACATGTCTCTTCCTTGTGGTTTGATGATGTCACAATCCTTGGCTTCTTGTACAAGCTTGTCTCTTGGTCGCTTATTTGTTTTACGGTTCACTTAACTTTCGTTCTCGTTTATCGTTTGAGAGATCATACCCGGGGTCTTATTACTTGGGTTCCCCTACACCCTTCTTAATAATTTATATTCCTTTATGATCCTCTCTTATAATCCTTGAATTTAAATCCTTTTAATCATGTTACCTTATACCCAATTCTTTCGGTATCTGGTGCATTTTTGGGAAAAATCAAAGTGTTCGAATTTGGATTCTGACGATCTTTACATACACTTATTTACTTTATGGAGTACTAATATGATCTTAGAATTTCCATAACAGTACTCCTATATAGCGTGTTCTGATAATTTTCCTTAATCAGCATCATCATCAAAAGTTACTATTCTTCCGTGTTAAAAAAAATTCTAAAAATTGGGGTTATTACAAGGTACAAGTACTAGAACATCAAGAAGATAAGCTTCATGAATACTAGGGGTGTTAAGGTATGAAGAAATGATCTTTAGCTCAAGGTATATTAGGATTGTCGAACTTTAGGGTAAGAAAAAGGGTTATCAATCAATTAAGAACAACTTTGAAGAATATCTGGCTTTTAGGTATCAGGGTAAAGTTTTCTATTGGGGTTCAAACATCAGGGTGAGATGTCAATATTTTAGGAATCAATAGCATGTTAATCAAGAGGATCAATCAAGTATTATATCAAATCTTTATTTTATCCTGGCATTCCAATTACTTTGATATACTAGCGTGATAGGACTTTTGATCTACTTGCAATATGTACTTGAGGGTTCATGGCATTTCTATAAAATACGAAGATAGATTTAAGAATCGCTTGGTTCAATTATATCAAGATAACTCATGATACTCGCATCAATATATATGAACTAATTATCACACATTTGCAGTGTAAACGAAAAATAGGTTGAATCACTTGCCTTGAGAAAGGCTGGTCTGGTCTGGCTGGTAGGAGCAACTGGAAGCTTTACTCGACCTTTATGGCAAGTTTACCCTCGTCTCGAGATCCTACATAAATAATAATAACCTTATTATAATTTAGGCCTATATGCACGCAATTTATAATCACCTTATAATACAATAGTACACATAGACACATATACTCACATACCATATTTTAATATCAAATAATATCACACACACCATAATGCAACACTAGGCTTGGATGATCTCGATCCCCAACTAAGTTACTTGATCGATAACTAGACAAAGTCTTCAAATTTTGGCCTCCTAACTCGATGTACCTTTACTAAACTATCCAAAACCTATTGACCCTCACTTAGGCCTTTTACTCTACTGGCTTTATACTATCTTGCAACCATAGTGGTCAACCTAGGTCTCACTCATAAGTGCTCTAAAACTATGTGATAAGTGAAAGTGTTCACTAAGGTAAATTTCAGAATGACATCTATGGTTTCTTGAATGCATTAGACACTCTTAAACTACAAGTTTACCTCCAAAACTTTTACACTAGACTCTTCTGACCATAAGGCATCTCCCAAACTCGATGTGGCTCAAGGGCCTAGCTTGGGCCTCCTTGGGCCTAAGCTCAAAGTCCATGGTTCACCTATTTTTCTGGGCAGAAAATGCCCTGACTTGAACTAACTTGTGACACATGGTTCTAACTCAAATCTTATGAACTATGGCTGAAAAAACTCTTCTGACACTCCCTCTAACTAAGGCCCAACATGGCCTAATGAGGGCCTACCCATGACTTGGTCAAAACTTCCTATTTCTAAGTTGCAACAAAACTGTCCCCTGCTGGACAGATTTTGTGATTCCACTCGTGCACCTAACCAAACGACTTACAAACCTCCAACAAACACCTAAAACCTATCATATAATCCTATTAGGCCTCAAAGTGCACAACAATGACATGGTCAACTCACTCTAAACCTCAGGGTAACAAACTGATTTTCTGCAGAAACTAATACTCTCCTCTCTCCAAGGTTCTCACTTAGCAAACCCAACCACCAACAACCAAAGTACCCAAACCAACACTTAACTAAGGTGATCTAATGAACTAACTCCCTTACACTCAAAATAGGCTCATCCTTACCTAAGGTGCAACATAGCAAAACAAAAGAAATCACATTACACAAATTACAAGTCATCAAGTTTTCAAGGACAACAACTTTAACCTTCTTGATAAGTATAAACGAGATAACATCACATATTAAGGATCACAATTCTTAATTAATATATTAACTTAACTAAAATTAAGGTTTACTAACAAAATATCAATCCGAATGATCAAGAACTTCCAAACATTCAAGTGTGATCTACATGCATGCATGACTTCGAGTCTTACAAACCAAAACAACATGATTTCCAAATAAATTCTCATTATAATTCGACATGCAAGCCTATCATGGATTATATCTAAATGACCACCTAGCATGCAAAGGTTTTTACCAAGATTTCTACTAAGATTTTCATGTTATCATCACAAAAACACACAAAATGAAACAAGGCAACTAAAACACCACCCATTCGGCTCCTATCAAGTCATGGCCGAATGGATTAGGGTGAAAACAACATTTGCATGAGTGTAACACACTCATATCTAGCCATTATCAACCCTTTAATACTATAACTCATGGTGAAAGCCTTGAATTCACAAGAATCAAGGATATTCACTTTGAGTTTAACAAAAACACCACCATGCAAGGTCAACACATAAGTTTTCTACTATAAACTCTTGAGATATACAAGAATAACATGTAGGGAGTAAGATTACTTGATTATAGGATGATTGTTTGAGTGAAGAAATGAAGAGAGAAGGGAATGGGGGCCTCGGTTTTGGAAGGGCCGAGAGGGAGGGGGAGAAAACCGAGAGGGAGGGAGGAGAAGAAGGGGAGAGTGAAGTGGTGGGGTGAAAGTGGAGTGGTGATCACTCTTTGATTTGTTTTTATGTCTTTGATTTGACTATAATGTGAGTGGGTTTGGGAAATGATAAGAGTAACCCTCTAGCTAGAGTTAGGCTATCTTGCATGCAAGGTCAAGGAGGTAATTTGGCTAGTAAATTATGAGTTAGTGGGTTTGGAAATGTCTTCTTTGTCCTTGAAGAGAATAGAAGAGTTTGCATGCAAGGGCTTCCATGTAATTTGCTAATTATAACAAATAAATTTTTTAAAGATTTATTTTTATAAAATAAAATACAAGTTCAAAAATTATAAAATTTTTACCATAAAATAACTTGGATTTTTAGAAATTTTATAAAATCACTTTTGAAATTTGTGAACAAAATAACTTTTAAAAGAGAATTTCTCCAAGGTTTAGGATATTCCTTATAAATCAAAAATAAGGGAAATAAATAAACTTTTGCTTTGAAAAATCATATACTACATAAAGTAAATTTATAATGCAGAAATTTTCAGTCACACAAACGTACGATCATTTAATATAATTACATTCAGCTCTAATATTGTACCAAGTCCACAAATAATATTACACAAAATGCCGGTCGTAACATCCTCTCCCCCTTAAGGGATTCTGTCCCCAGAATCTAAGAGAACAGATGAGGATACCGGGAACGCATATCAGACTCTAACTCCCAAGTTGATTCTTCAACCCTGGGGTTCCTCCAAAGTACTTTCACTAACCTTACCGACTTATTCCTAAGACTCTTTACTTGCCAGTCGAGTAATTTGACAGGTTGCTCCACAAATGACAGGTCTGCCTGAATTTCTACAGGTTCATATTCTATCACATGGCTGGCGTCAGGATTGTACTTCTTAAGCAACGACACATGGAACACATTATGCACATGCTGATACTGAGGTGGTAAGGCTAACTCTTAGGCTACCTTCCCCACTTGACTCTAAATTTCAAAAGGACCTATATATCTAGGTGCTAACTTCCCTTTCTTTCCAAATCTAGACAACCCTTTTCTTGGTGACACCTTCAACAAAACGGCTTCGCCTATTTGGAATTGAACATTCTTACGCGCTGGATTCGCATACTTCCTTTGTCTATCTTGAGCAGCAAGCAACCTTTTCTGAATTAACTTGACTGTTTCATGCAACTATTGTACCAATTCCGAGCCTAGAATCCTTCCTTCTCCTACTTCATCCCAACTTGTCAGTGATCTACATTTTCATCCGTACAAAGCTTCATATGGTGGCATGCCAATACTAGAGTGATAGCTGTTATTGTAAGAGAATTCTATCAATGGCAAGTGGTCGTCCCAACTTCCTGCAAAATCGATTGCACAATTGCGCAACATGTCTTCGATTGTTTGAATTGTCCTTTCGCTCTGACCATCAGTCTGTGGGTGGTACGCCGTACTCATGTTCAACTTCGTGCCAAGACTTTCTTGAAATTGCTTCCAGAATCTCGAGTTAAATCGGGGATCTCTGTCTGAAACTATCGATACGGGTACTCCATGCCTTAGTACGATTTCATGCACATAAAGATGAACCAATTTGTCCAATGACGACTTCTTATTAATTGGAAGGAAATGCGCCGACTTCGTAAGGCGATCGACTATAACCCATATAGCGTCATGTCCGGATTTCGTTCGCGGTAGTCCCACTATAAAGTCCATAGCAATATTTTCCCATTTCCATTCTGGAATCTTTAGGGGCTGAATTAATCCGCTTGGTCGTTGATGTTTTGCCTTCACTTTCTGACAAGTATAACACTTTGCAACCCATTCTGCCACGTCTCGCTTCATATTTGGCCACCAAAAGTTCTGCTTTAAGTCCCGATACATCTTGGTGCTCCCCGGGTGGATTGAAAATCTTGAATTGTGGGCTTCTTGTAGGATCTCATTCTTCAATTCAGGTACATGAGGAATCCAAATTCTTGAGGAAAACCTTAGTATACCTTGCTCATCCCTTTGAGTGCCAATCTCTTCTCCAGTTAGCTGATTCTTCTCTTTCTCCATTACTTCTTCTTGACATTTCCTTATCCTTTCCACTAGTGTTGGCTGAAAAGTCATTGCATGACAAACTTCTTCAACTATTCCATTATTACAAAGTTCTAATCCAAATTTTTTAATCTCTTCAGACAATTCCTTTGGTGTTGCTATCATATTCAATCTTTCCTTCCTACTTAAAGCATCGGCTACAACGTTCGCCTTTCTAGGATGATAATTTATCGAGCAATCATAGTCCTTGATCAATTCCAACCATCTCCTTTGCCTCATATTGAGCTCCTTCTAAGTGAAAATGTACTTTAAACTCTTGTGATCCGTGTAGATTTCACACTTTTCTCCGTAGAGGTAATGTCTCCAAATCTTAAGTGCGAACACTATGGCGGCTAGTTCCAAGTTATGCGTCGGGTACTTCAATTCATGCGGTTTTAACTGTCTTGACGCATACACGATCACCTTACTGTGTTGCATTAGCACACTGCCCAATCCTTTATGTGAAACATCACTGAAAATCACAAAGTTTCCTTGATCGTCTGGTAGTACTAACACCAGAGCTGTTACCAATCTCTGTTTCAACTCTTGAAAGCTATCCTCACATTCTGCACTCCATTCGAACTTCTGATTTTTCCTGGTTAACTTAGTCAATGGCGTGGTGATTTTCAAAAAATCCTTGACAAACCTTCTATAATACCCTGCCAATCCTAGAAAACTTCGCACTTTCGTAGGTGTCTTTGGCCTCTCCCAACTCATAATCACCTCAATCTTTTCCGGATCTACTTTAACTCCTTCATCTCCAATGACGTGTCCCAAGAATTAAACTTCCTTTAACCAAAACTCACATTTAGAAAACTTGGCATACAACTTCTCTTGTCGGAGTATCTTCAATGCTATCCATATATGATGCTTATGTTCTTCTTCCGACTTTGAATAAATATGGATGTCATCAATGAATACCACTACGAACTTATCCAAATACTTTTTAAATACCCGATTCATCAGATCCATAAATGCTGCTAGAGCATTAGTCAATCCAAAAGGCATTACTAAGAATTCATAATGTCCGTATCTGGTCCCGAATGCTGTCTTGGGAATATCTTCTTCTTTGATCTTTAATTGATGGTATCCTGATCTCAAGTCAATCTTTGAAAAGCACTTTTCTCCTTTCAGCTGGTCAAATAGGTCATCTATTCTTGGTAGCGGGTAGCGGTTCTTAATCGTCACCTTATTCAACTCCCGATAATCTATACATAGCTGTATACTTCCATCTTTCTTCTTTACAAACATAACAGGTGCTCCTCATGGCGACGTACTTGGCCGTATCACTCCCTTATCCAACAATTCTTGTAACTGGCTCGCCAACTCTTTCATTTCTCCTGGTGCCATCCTATATGGGGCCTTTGAAACTGGTTTTGTGCCCGGAGCAAGGTTGATCTCGAACTCGATTTGTCGATCTGGCGGTAAGCCCGGTAGTTCATTTGGAAACACATCTGGGAATTCGTTAACTACGGGAATATCTTCTATGCTGGGGTTGCCCTTTTCTGAATCCACTACATAAGCTAGGAACGACTCACAACCTTTTCTAAGTAGCTTCTTAGCCTGAACGATTGTAAAAAACAGTTGCTCTTGCCTTTATCCCTTAAATACTACCTTCTCTCCACTCTTCGTCTTTAAATACACTTTCTTGGTCTTACAATTAATTTGGGCGTTATTCTTCCCTAACCAATCCATACCTAAAATTATATCGAACTCTCCCAACTTAAGAGTATCAAGTCGGCTGAAAACTTATGCCCCGAAATATCAATCTCACACTTCGGACAGAATTGATTCACAGGAATCTTCTCTTGGTTCGCAATTACCATATTTAATACCTCGCTCATAATCATTTTATTACATTGAATTTTATCTACAAAAGTTTCTGATATGAAAGATCTCGTTGCTCCCGAATCAATCAATACTTTAGCTTTGACATTATTTAGTAAAAGTGTACCTGCTATCACCTCAGAGTTCTGAACAGCGTCCTTCATTTTCAAATCGAATGTCCTTGCCGTTGCTTGCGGAGTTGTTGTAGGTGGTGGAGGTAATGCCAATACCTCGGCTGGCACGCTTGCACTGGTACTTGCCACATTCATTAGAGCTTTCACTGGTCCGGTTGTCTTGCACTCCCTAGCTATGTGTCCAGTCTTTCCACACTTGTAACATGTAACTCCTGGCTTCGGCATCTTACACTCATTTGCCAAATGTCCCTTCTGGTTGCACCTATAGCATGTCATGCTCAGCTTATTACACACTCCGGGGTGCCTTCTTCCACAATGCTTGCATTCCGGTCGCTGGAATCTGTTTTCTCCAACTTGCCCTTGACTTGTCTGGTTGTTCCCTTTCGATTCTTGTCTTTTGCCCAAATTCCCCTTCTTTTGAAAATTTCCGCCTTTATGGAATCCAAACCTCTTTACATTCCGATCTTGTGAATTCCCGGCTTCAGACTTTTCTCCATAAAATGGAACCTTTCTCTTCTTGTTATCCCTTTCCTTTCTTGACTGCATCCCATTGTTCTCAATCAGAGCAGCTTTCTGTACTACTCCTGCATAAGTATCAAGCTCAAACATAGCCACTCTATCTCTGATCCAAGGCTCTAATCCTTGTTAAAATCTCTTTGCTTTTTCCTCCTCACTGCAGGTATACTTTGTCACAAACCTTGACAACTCTATGAACTTCTTCTCATACTCCAGTACAGTCATGTTCCCTTGCTTCAATTCGAGAAATTTAAGCTCCATCTGATTCTGCATGTACTTAGGGTAATACTTTTCCAGAAATAACTTCTTAAATCTTTCCCAAGAAACTTACTGAGTTGCTTCCACAGCTTTTACTGATTCCCACCAATAGATGACTTCGCCCTTCAAGAAGTAAATAGCATATGGTGTCTTCTGATCGTCTCCTAACTGTACCAACTCAAAATCCCTTCCATCTCTTTAATCCATGTGTTAGCTATTATTGGATCAGTGGTATCATGAAATGCAGGTGGATTCACATTCTGAAAAGCCTTAAAAGTGACAACTTGTCAAGGTGGTACTGGTGGATCAGGTGGTTGATGTATTGAAAGAGATATGTCCTAAGTCCAATCATGTATGAGGATTTAGGAATAACTTTTTATGTAATCTGTTTTGATTTCATTGATATTAATAAAAGACTTGATTTGTTTTTATTACGGGCTCTATCTATTTAAGTGTTTAAATAAGATATACCATAGTTTAGAGTAAAGCTTTTTATGGATTATGATGAGATCATAATAGTGAGACTTAAAAAGATGATAACTCTAAACTTAAATAGTTCCTGGTCTTAGGATTACTAACTGGTAATTAATAATCCGCAAAGATCGGTACATACTATGCTTGCTTCATTATGAAGGATGTTTGTTCTCATAGACATTTGTGTGGTGACACTATAGCTAGTATGTAGGTGCTTATTATAGAACAAGTTCACTGAACATGACTCGCACAGCTGAACAACTGATGGAGTTCACTCACGTGTCAGCAGTTGTTCACATAGTGATAGTTGTACAAGTATCCTTAGACTTGAGGTCATCATAGTCATCTTGTGTACACTGAACTATGCTTTGATTTAGTTCTTAGTCTCCAGGGACAATTATTAGGGCTCTACTGGGTATAGGAATTTGTACGCGAAGATAGTGAATGATCAATAAAGGATCTACCCCTTCCAGTGAAGGAAGAGAATGTTCAAGGCTGATCCACTTGTGCTAGTTAAGGAATCTCTGTCCAGAGTGAATGAAATTAGAAAGGAGTTTCTAATTTACATAGAACTGAGCATAGTAAATGGGAAAGCAAATGATTAAATTAGATAGGCTTGACACAAGATCCATGCCTTGTATTTAATCAGGACATTTGTAATAACCCCAAAATTTTGAACTTTTTGTAACCCTTATGAATAGTGTTTTTGCTGATATTTCTGAACAAGAAAACTTTTCATGCCACACTATGTAGGGGTTCTTATATGGATATTCTGAGATTTTATTGGAACTCTATATTGTATGTAAGTGTATGTAAAGATCGTCAGAATCCAATTTCGAACACTTTGATTTTTCCCGGAAATCCACTAGATACAGAAAGAATTGAGTATAAGGTAACAGGATAAAAAGGATTTAAATTAAAGGATTATAAGAGAGGATCATAAAAGGAATATAATGTATTGAGAAAGGTTAAGGAAACCCAAGTAATAAGATCCCGGGTATGATCCCTCAAACGAGAAACGAGAACGAAAGTTAAGCGAAACGTATAACAGATCAGCGGTCATTAGGCAAATAATTAGGAGTTAATCAAGGAGGTTAGGGATGATGAGGTCATCCAACCAATAAGAAGAGGGCAAGTGAGGGAGGATAACATCACAAGATGACATAAGCATGACATAAGGGGAATGAGGTGTGGTTGATTTAAAACCACACAAAGTTCAAGGTTAAAAAGGTAATTAACCAAAAACAAATCAAAAGCAACCAAGCTAGGCAAAACAACTCACAAACACAAAAATCATTTCACTTCTTCATCAAGAAGCTCTCGGCTTTTCTCTTCATTTCAAGGAGGAAAATTCAAAATTCAAGTTCCAAGCTTCCTTAATTAGCAAGGTAATTATCTAGTACTCCTTATGCATAGATATGGCTATCCTATAAGTTTAAGCCTCCAATTCATTCTCAATCTCTTCCAAGAAATCAATGAAGAAGATAATGAATAGTGATTTCTAGATTTTTAACTTAATTTTTCTTGTTTTTCCTTGAAGATCCAAGCATCCCTAAGACATCTCAAGGCTTCTTAAGGCTTCCTAGCTACTCACATCACTTCAAGGAAGGTATAACATCTCCAAACCATAGCTTTACTTTGTATATTAGGATGATTTTGATTGTTATGGTAAAAGAGTAGCTTGATGCTTGCATGTTTAGAGTTTGGGTTGGAGTTGTAGTAAATTGGATGTTGAAATCTTATTGATTAGTTAAAGGACTTAAGTATAGTTTTAAATTCATGTTTGAGAATAACATAAATTGGAGAACTTGAGGTGTTGGGGCTGTTGTAGTATGGTATGGATGGATTTTGGTTGTATGAATGAATTGGGGTTGCTTGGTGGTTGATTTGGAATGGTATAAATTTGGGAAATCGCGTAAACATAGCCGTCGTAATGCCCGATTTACTTTAGACTGTTTTGCTCTTAACATTAGGACCCGTGAACTCACTGCTAGGTTTTGACCATTGCCATGTTTAGATAGTTCATGTTACGAGCTTCGTTTTGATATGTGGTTCATTTGATTCCGATGTACGGTTTAGGAGAAACGACCGTTTTCAGTAACGACGTTTCGCGAACGAACCATTACCCCTCGCCTTACTTTGAAACATAGGTTAAAGACCTTAAAGGACTAATTGGAGTATTAAACATTTATGTAAAGTGTAATAGGCAGTTGGTAAGACACTCGCGAAAGAATCGCCTTAAAACTCATAATGGTTAATTTATTAAAAATGGTGGAGCCGAGGGTACTCGAGCGACTTAAGTGAATCGTTAAGCGCAAAGCGAGCGTTAGAGTCTAAATTGGTTAAAGTATATAATTGTAAGTGACTTTGGTTTAATTCCAACTTATATGTTGTTTATAGGTTACCAGACTCGTCCCAAGCCATTTGTAACCCCCAGTCGCTCAGGCAAGTTTTCTACCCGTATAACTATTATTGTGATGTATATGTGTATATGCATGATCTTGTGATAAATGCATATTTGTTATTAGCAAATTCTTGCGATATATTGGAGCATGTGATATGGTATATATGCATGCCTGTCTCGTATTCTTGATTTATATATCTGTTGGTTCAAATGCTTATTAGTTGCATAATACCTATGTTAGAGATGAGCAGTAGTTGCGTATACCCTGAGTATAGGGGACCCAAAGGTGAACCCTTTTCTAAAATCGAGAGTAGATGTTCCCGAGTATATGATATATATATATATTTATATATATATTGATATGGTTTTTAAAAACTATTAATCGAATAAGGTTTATTCGATAACTTTATATTATTTAATGAATATACTTTAATATTCATTCGAGGACTTATAACTCACTTTATATTATTTATTGAATATTATTTGAATATTCATTTGAGGACCTATGACTCCGATTATTTACTGAAATATATTCTTTATTTTATTAAAGAATAAGGCGTCGATAATCAAACTTATTTTTGATTATTCAAATAAAGATAGTACTTTCGTACAAGTATACCTTGAGTTATTTAATACTCATTTCAATTATAAGTTTTATAACTTCTACTTCAAGTTATTTATATAGAGATTATCCTTATGGGAATATTATTTAATAATATTAAGATATTTTCTAATATATCGGGACTGATTTATTTCATTAAATCAGTATTTCTCCAAACATTCTTAAAAATGTTTTCGAGTCTTCAAAATGATTTTTAAAGGTTAGAGCGGATCCCAAAAACTCATTTTTATATTTAAGATCTTCCTTTCAAGGGGATTTAAATACTCGCTCAAAACCTGAGGGATCCGGCTCTGTGGTGTATTTTATATTCGTAACTTGGTTGCTGTTTTGAGACAACAATTTGATTACTTGCCCAATGTTCGGGAAGTAAGTCCATCTGATTGAGTCGGCATAAGCGACAGGCCGGGGTACGGTCTATGATGGTGTAAGAGGCTGGGTGACAGTCCATCCACGCGTGAGTGGCCGGGTAACGGTCTAGCGCGAGGTCCGAATGCGGCCAGGGTGATGACCGGCGAGGAATTCATCCATCTACAGTAGAAAAGGTTACTTATTGGTATTTTTGCCTGATCAGCAAGATACTGGGTTTATGCCACAATTCTTTTTCTTTCCAAAAATTCATTGGATGTTACAAACTCTGTTCATACTTTAAATGACAGAGGTTTTCAGGAAATGTATAAAGAGATATATATGTGGATATATATATCGGGACTTAATGAAGTATATCATAACTTCATTTCATTCAATAATACTTCAAAGATTTAATCTATTCAAATCTTGTCTTGTAGTCTCATCTATGTGATGAACTGTTGAAAGCTCATTATACCTTGAACGGTGGTAGTTCAAGTAGTATTCGGATATAAGTATATTGGAGTATTCCTGTAACTTCATCTTTTAAAATTATATCTAGTAAATGATTATCTTGTGCATGTCAAAGATTTTCGGAAAAATGTTGAGACAAGGTTAAATATATGAGATCACCTTGCAACGATATTTTATACAGTTATAAACGGGAACTCTGTATATATTATACATGTCAGAGGATTTCAAAGATTGTGAAAAGTATATATGTATATATATACTGAATATTTTGCGACTTGGTCGCGTTAAGATATCAGCTTGGTTCATTTCTTCTTGACCAAGACTTTCATGAGTACTATGAGAATGCTCATATATTGTAAATCATTATACATATTATTTTGGTGGGCTTGTTGCTCACCCTTGCTTTCTTCTTTCATCACACAACATCAGATAGACAAGATGAACATGACCAAGCTCCCAATTCGCGAGCGGATAGGAAAACGTTCCACAGTTTCCTATAGGTGTTGATGTCGCTGTAGCTGAGGTAGGAACTACCAATAGGCTAGGCTTTCAACTTTTGATGTACCAGATTATGTATATTTATGAATTGTAATAATGGCAAAGAAATGTAAATTTATTCAGAAACCCTTTTGAGGTGTAATGGCTTATAATTGTGGAACAAAATGACTTGTGTTACTTTTTTGGGTATTCATCTCTGAGACTATAACTTGCGGTGTGTGTGTTTATTGTGGGGTCACAGTACAGAGTAGTTGATTATTTATTAAGATTGGGTGTTATTAAGGGAAATGGAACTCGTGACAACCCGGATCCCCGACCCCGGATTTGGGGGTGTTACAACATTGCAGGGTAGAAGGAGTTAATTATACGGTAACTATTCACTGGATAGGTTCTTGGTATTCTAAGCAGTAAATTCGTATTATCCGGATAGTCGCGATATGCTGAGAAGTATCCCTCACGATGTAGAATAAATATGATTAATTGATTAATCATATTTAATAAATTAGAGAATTTATATAAATAATGATAAAATAGTTTTATTATTATTTATTTCTACTACCGGCTTAATATTGAACCTACAGGGTCACACCATAAAAGAGAATGATTTAATGGTGGAGGAATTAATTAATAATGGCTAATAATTATTTATTTATGAAATAAATAATTAATTGGCAAATTTAATAATTGATTAAATGAGATTTACTTGATTATAAATTAATTAAGAAAAGTTCTTAATATTATTAATTAAAAATTTAATTTTTGGAAATTAAATCAAGAGAGAGAATTATTTCTAAAGTGTTTAGAAAAAGGATTAATAATTAAAAGATGTTTTAATCATTAATGTGAATAATAAAGGATTAATAATAATAATATTTTATGAGAAAATTTTAGCTGAAAATTTTGCCTATAAATATACTATTATAAACCCTATTTTTATTCCAACCCAAATTTTTTAGAAAAACCTAATTCTCTCCACCTCCTCCTCCTCCTTAGCATCGTTTTCTTGGTGGATACCGGTGAGGTGCTTCACGTTTGAGGAGCAGCTGCTAAGGATCTCCGATCGTTGCTTTTGGATCGCTATTAAAGGTTAGTAATCGATTCATATGTTTTAATCACGATTTATATGCTTTTATTTGGATTTTATATGTGTAAAAGTGTTTTTCCATGCTTCCGCTGCGATTAAAATCCAACAATAGTATCAGAGCATAGGTTGTATGCATATAGATCTGTGATAAAAATTTCAGAATTTTATGTGCTTGTATGAATTAATTATAATTTTTACAAGTTATATTATGGATTAATTATGACTGATGAGAAATCATTTCTCAGAAGAATTTTGAATGTTGATCTGGGTTCTACAAGTGTTGTAGATCGTCTGGGTATTTTTTTTATAATTTTATGATGTATAGATTATTTATTATGAATTTTTGAAGTTGTTGCAATTAAATTCGTAATTAAATAATCATATATATATATATAAATTGTTAGTATGTATATATATATCTGCTGTGTTGAATGTTTGTCTGATGGCACGGAAAGTAAAGAACAGCACGGCGATCGAGAAAGAAAAAGACGGCAGCGACTCACAGAAGAGGGGAGGACCGCGCGTCTGCCATGCGCGCGTGGGGCTCACGCGCTGGTGGGTCACGCGCGGCGCGTGCCGGACACGCGCTGGTCAACGGTCTGACGTCATGCTGACGTCATCAGATGACGTCATGCTGATGTCAGCACAGGGTTTTGAGCGCGTGGGGCGCGTGGGAGTGCGTAATCGAGATCCTTACACGCGCCTGACAGCGCGTGTGCGCGTGGAGGCGCGTGAGTCACCTTCTCGGGGCCAGAGAGGGCGCGTGGGAGCTCAGAATTGGGCGTTTTTGGTGCCGTTGGATTCGTCTTTTCGAGACGCTTTTAATGGTATATTATATAATATATTAAGAAATTTTTTTGAACTGTTTATAGCTAACAGAAGTGTTTTAAAGCTGTTTTGACTGTTTAATTGCTTTTAAATGCTTCATGTGATACATAGAGATGTATAATGCTTAGACCAATATGCTAGATGATATAACATGCCTACCTTGTCGTTTATTCATGTTTATATATGTGATATATGCTTAGTTTATCATGCGATGATAGATTTAGGTGAACTTAAATTAACATAAGGCGTTTGTTAGACAATCTAGTATAGTGAAATTGTTTCATAACCTTAATAATAATATTATGAATACAATCATGAGATTCTTGTGTTTATGAAACACTTAATTGAATATGAATGTTCAATATGAGAGAAAGGATGATTCTGTCAACAACAGATTTCTATCTGTAAGAAAGGGTTATTAAGTGACGCCTCTTGACAATGCTCCACCCGATCTAGGAATCATCTGATTATTGATTATTGATTTGAAATATTTAATTTAAAAGAAAGAATCTCTTTATAATATGATTATAATTGTAACGTAATATAATCCTTCTAAAATTAAATAATATCAAGTAGTAATTGGCCAATGATACAACGGGCTTGTGTCGGTCATAGCCTTCCAACATGATAGAAAGTAGTTCTTATTTTTAAATCATTGTCGGTTCGTGCTACAGCCGAGGGCTTTGATTTCAAAATAAGAAATACTTGTCTATTACATAGAGATGTGTACATTGAATTAGAATCTAAAGGTCGGTACGTGCCACAGCCGTGGGCCGTTGGAGACTGATTCAATTGTACGGAATGTTGGGTTAGACTTGACTTAGAATATTGAGTTTGTCGTGCCACAGCCGTGACTCAAGTATTCAAGAGGCTAAAGTTTGATTAGGGAATAACATAAGATGTAATTGACAAGAGTTGTCTGCCTATTGAACATTACATGGCGGTTCGTGCCATAGCCGAGGTTGTGTGATGGAATGTAGGATCCCTATTCCCACTAGCATTATGAATGCTTAATTTTTCATATAGGGGGTTGAATAAATTAGATAAACTGGTGGGAGCCACTTATGAATAAAGACCCGATTCATATAGTGTTTTGGAATGAAATTGAATATTTGCTAAGTGTTGTTATGTGTTTATCATTTACAGATTTACTATATTATGTCTTCTGCACTATCACTCAGGAGCATACTAGATGCTCACAAGTTGACTGATCCTAATTTAGCTGTATGCTTTCACTGTAACAAGTTAGGGCACTGGAAGAGAAACTGCAAGGTTTACCTTGCAGAATTGAAGAAGAGGAAGGGTAGTAAGACTACCGCTTCTGATTCAGGCATGTTCATGATCGAAGTTAATATGTCACTAGGTCAAATTTCTACTTGGGTATTAGATACCGCCTGTGGTTCTCATATTTGCAATTCGTTGCAAGGACTAAAGGGAAGTAGGAATCTTGAAAAAGATGAGGTGATTCTATGTATGGGAAATGGAGCAAGGGTTGCGGCCATATCTGTAGGATCATTTAGTTTACATATGCCTACGGGTAAGACTATTATTTTGAATAATTGTTATTACGTTCCCTCTATTGTGAGGAATATTGTTTCTATCCCTATGTTGGATTTGGATGGTTTTTCATTTATTATTAAGAATAATGAATGTTCTATCCTTAGAGATAATGTTCTTTATGGACGTGGAATTTTAAATAATGGTCTGTATGTATGTGACGTAGAGCATGATTTACTTCAAATTGAACAAACTAATAAAAGAAAATGAGATGATGAAAATCTGACCTATTTATGGCACTGTAGGCTAGGTCATATTAGTGAAAATAGACTTCGGACATTGCATAAGGAAGGGTTACTAGACCCCTTTGATTTTGAATCATATCCTACATGCGAGTCTTGTCTATTGGGTAAAATGACCAAATCTCCATTTAGTGGACATGGAGAGAGGGCTGCAGATTTGCTAGGATTGGTACACACAGATGTATGTGGACCAATGTCTACGCAAGCCATGGGTGGATTTTCGTACTTCATTACTTTCATAGATGATAGATCTAGATTCGGATATGTGTATTTGATGAAACACAAGTCTGAAGCCTTTGAAAAGTTCAAGGAATATAAACATGAAGTGGAGAAACAAACCAAACACAGTATTATAACTCTTCGATCAGATCGAGGTGGTGAATACTTGAATGGAGAGTTTCTAGATTATCTCAAAGAAAATGGTATAGTCTCCCAGTGGACTCCTCCATATACTCCACAGTTGAATGGGGTATCTGAAAGGAGATTTCGAATTCTGTTAGACATGGTTCGGTCCATGATGAGCTATGCGAATCTTCCAGTATTCCTATGAGGTTACGCATTGGAAACCTCAGCATATTTACTGAATAAGGTGCCTTACAAATCTGTTCCTCAAACTCCATATGAGATATGGAAAGAAAGGAAACCGAGTCTTAAACACGTTAAGATTTGGGGATGTCCAGATTATGTCAAGAAAGTTGACCCAGATAAGCTGGAATCTCGATCCGTAAAATGTAGTTTTGTGGGATATCCTAAAGAGACTTTAGGGTATTACTTTTACACCGATCATCGGGTGTTTGTCTCCAGACATGCTACCTTCTTGGAAAAGGAGTTTATCCTTGAAGGAAACAGTGGGAGCAAAATTGAACTTGATGAAGTTCAAGAAGCACAAACTACTACAGTTCAAGTGGAAACACCTGTTCAGACTGAACAACCTTCTGTGGAACAGCCCATTCGTAGGTCAGAGAGAGTGTCTCGCCAACCTGAGAGGTATTATGGCCTTGTCATTGAGAATGACAATGAGTTGTCAATCATTGATGAAGACGACCATAAGACCTACAATGAGGCTATGAGTAGTGTTGACTCAGAGAAATGGCAAAGTGCCATGAAATCCGAAATGGAATCTATGTATACCAACCAAGTATGGATTCTAGTTGAAGCGCCTGAAGGTGTTAAGCCTATTGGGTGCAAGTAGGTATATAAGAGAAAGATTGGAGCAGATGGCCAGGTGGAGACCTATAAGGCTAGGCTAGTGGCAAAAGGATTTAATCAAAGACAAGGGATTGACTTTGATGAAACATATTCGCCTGTAGCCCTGTTAAAATCAATTCGGATTTTGCTTGCGATTGCTGCTTACTACGACTATGAGATCTGGAAAATGGACGTGAAAACGGCCTTCCTCAATGGGGAACTTGAGGAGGAAGTGTATATGACACAGCCAGAAGGTTTTCTTTCCAAGGGAAATGAACACCTAGTGTGTAAGCTGCTGCGAACCATATATGGTTTAAGGCAAGCTTCTCGTAGATAAAACACCCGTTTTGATGAGACAATCAAAGAGTTTGATTTTATCAAAAACATAGATGAACCATGTGTCTACAAGAAGGTTAGTGGGAGCGTGGTAACATTTCTTGTATTATATGTGGATGACATACTTCTTATAGGAAATGATATACCGATGCTGCAATCAGTCAAAGTATGGCTATCAAAGAACTTCACCATGAAGGACTTGGGAGAAGCATCCTACATTCTCGGTATGAAGATCTATAGAGATAGATCTAGAAGAATGATAGGTCTTACCCAGGGTACATACATCCAGAAAGTGCTTAAAAGGTTTAGCATGGAAAACTCCAAAAGAGGTCTCATACCGATGAGTCATGGAGTGTCCCTTTCCGAAAAAATGTCTCCTAAGACACCTGAGGAAAGAGAGCGTATGAGTAAGATTCCTTATGCTTCAGCAATAGGATCTATCATGTACGCGATGTTGTGTACAAGGCCTGATGTTGCTTATTCAATTAGTGTGACGAGCAGATATCAGTCCAATCCAGGTGAAGACCACTGGAAAGCAGTGAAAAACATCCTTAAGTACTTGCGAAGGACTCAGGACATTTTTCTTGTTTTTGGCGGTGAATCTGATTTGAAAATAGAGGGTTATACTGACTCTAGTTTCCAATCAGAGAGTGATAGCAAATCCATGTCATAGTACGTGTTTACTCTAAATGGTGGTGCGATAAGTTGGAAGAGTTCCAAACAGTCGACAACGGCTGACTCCACAGCGGAAGTAGAATATATAGCTACAAGTGAGGCTGGAAAAGAAGCTGTTTGGATGAGGAAATTTGTTTCTGAATTGGGATTTGTTCCTAGCGTTGAAGAGCCTATTGTGTTGTATTGTGATAACAACGCAGCAATAGCACAAGCCAAGGAACCTAGGTCTCCTAAAAAATTCCAAACATGTCCTGCGGCGCTTTCATCTAATTAGGGAGATTGTTGAAAGAGGAGATGTCAACGTCGAGAGACTTGACACACATAACAACGTAGCAGACCCACTCACAAAGCCACTTTCTCAGAGTCACTTTGATCGTCATAAAGACAGGATGGGTATTAGATACCAAAGTGATTGGCTTTAGTACAAATGGGAGATTGAAAGAGATATGTCCTAAGTCCAATCATGTATGAGGATTTAGGAATAACTTTTTATGTAATCTGTTTTGATTTCATTGATATTAATAAAAGACCTGTTTTGTTTTTATTACGGGCTCTATCTATTTAAGTGTTTAAATAAGATATACCATAGTTTAGAGTAAAGCTTTTTATGGATTATGATGAGATCATAATAGTGAGACCTAAAAAGATGATAACTCTAAACTTAAATAGTTCCTGGTCATAGGATTACTAACTGGTAATTAATAATCCGCAAAGATCGGTACATACTATGGTTGCTTCATTATGAAGGATGTTTGTTCTCATAGACATTTGTGTGGTGACACTATAGCTAGTATGTAGGTGCTTATTATAGAATAAGTTCACTGAACATGACTCGCACAGCTGAACAACTGATGGAGTTCACTCACGTGTCAGCAGTTGTTCATATAGTGATAGTTGTACAAGTATCCTTAGACTTGAGGTCATCATAGTCATCTTGTGTACACTGAACTATGCTTTGGTTTAGTTCTTAGTCTCCAGGGACAATTATTAGGGTTCTACTGGGTATAGGAATTTGTACACGAAGATAGTGAATGATCAATAAAGGATCTACCCCTTCCAGTGAAGGAAGAGAATGTTCAAGGCTGATCCACTTGTGCTAGTTAAGGAATCTCTGGCCAGAGTGAATGAAATTAGAAAGGAGTTTCTAATTTACATAGAACTGAGCATAGTAAATGGGAAAACAAATGATTAAATTAGATAGGCTTGACACAAGATCCATGCCTTGTATTTAATCAGGACATTGCAGGGTAAAAGGAGTTAATTGTACGGTAATTATTCACTCAATAGGTTCTTGGTATTCTAAGCAGTGAATTCGTATTATCCGGATAGTCGCGATATGCTGAGAAGTATCCCTCACGATGTAGAATAAATATGATTAATTGATTAATCATATTTAATAAATTAGAGAATTTATATAAATAATGATAAAATAGTTTTATTATTATTTATTTCTACTACCGGCTTAATATTGAACCTACAGGGTCACACCATAAAAGAGAATGATTTAATGGTGAAGGAATTAATTAATAATGGCTAATAATTATTTATTTATGAAATAAATAATTAATTGGCAAATTTAATAATTGATTAAATGAGATTTAATTGATTATAAATTAATTAAGAAAAGTTCTTAATATTATTAATTAAGAATTTAATTTTTGGAAATTAAATCAAGAGTGAGAATTATTTCTAAAGTGTTTAGAAAAAGGATTAATAATTAAAAGATGTTTTAATTATTAATGTGAATAATAAAGGATTAATAATAATAATATTTTATGGAAAAATTTCAGCTGAAAATTTTGCCTATAAATATACTATTATAAACCCTATTTTTATTCCAACCCAAAATTTTTAGAAAAACCTAATTCTCTCCACCTCCTCCTCCTTAGCATCGTTTTCTTGGTGGATACCGGTGGAGTGCTTCACGTTTGAGGAGGAGCTGCTAAGGATCTCCGATCGTTGCTTTTTGATCGCTATTAAAGTTTAGTAATCGATTCATATGTTTTAATCACGATTTATATGCTTTTATTTGGATTTTATATGTGTAAAAGTGTTTTGCCATGCTTCCGCTGCGATTAAAATCCAACAGTTCACGGTTATCTTGGTTTTCAAATTGTTGTTGAAGAGTTAGTTGTTGTTGAGCTATAGCGTTGGTTTGCTGTTGCAAGGTTTCCAGTAATCGAAGAATATTTGGATCTGTGGTGGATGTGGTTGTTGGGTTCTTCTTTTTGGGTGGCATGATCCTGAAATAAGAGTTATATCAAAACATGTATGAATAATGAAATAATTCGAGGGTATCACATGGCATTCTTATTTACATATGAGGTCAAGTTTCAAATTAAATAGATATGATGATGCATATAAAGGCGTAAAATAACAGTTGAGAGCGAATGGAACGATAGTGCGTAATAATTAAAATCTAGAGGTCTCAATACATCAAGATCAGGATAAAGTCTGATTCTAGGAATAACATGCTTATTTAAAGGAAACAACTGGGAATTCTAAGAAGTCCGATAATACAACAACATGAAAGGTAGATAATGGAAAGAACTAAGGCTCCACTCCATCAGAACGGGGCTTGGTAGTCTTCTCCTCTCGAAGCGTCTTCACAATGCTCTGGAGCTCATCCGCCACCATCTGGATGATATACTGGCTGGTATGGTCTCGGTGCGATGGCATTTCCTCAAGCTTAGTGTTGACGTACTGAACCAAAGTCTCAAGTCTCGCAGTCATCTGCTCCTTAGGCTTCTCTTCATAGTTTCGGCTGTTCGGATACACGTTCTTCAGTCGGTCGTACTTGCCCTGAAGCATGTCAAAACTCGCGCCTCAACTCAGCATACACGGAGAAAGCAATAGTGTCGTACGACCCAGAGGATGACGAGGAATGCGCCCTTTGCTGACAAACCAATAAGAGGAGTATTAATAATAAATTTACTTAACCTACTCTCTCGCATATTATCTATAACCTATACATATGTCCTATAACCTATTTGGGCTGTCCAGGGACTCTAAACCGTAGCTCTGATACCAAAACCTGTCACACCCCCAACTTAACAAACAAAATATATAACTATTACAATATTTTAAAGAAAGTAAATATAACCGAATCCAAGATCTTACAGTTTAGGGTTTGGAACAGCCCAACACTACCATCTATTACAACTGATTTAAATATCGAGTCCTCACACAAAACTATCTCTTATTCTACCTGAGCTCAGACATACGCATCGGCGTCACAAGTTTTACGTGCTGTCTGCTTGAATCTAACCATAGCTGCTAGCTGTAATATTAGGGTTAAAGTAAGGAGTGAGCCAAATGCTCAACAAGTGCTAAACAGTACGATATGAAACATAAATCAAGATATATATTAAGGAATGACAATGCGAAGATATAACTAATAATAACAAGAGATGAAATTTTGGGTGATGGCCTCATTTGCTTGAATCAAAACATTTACAAAATCATAACTTAATCAAAATCATTTTATGACGCTACGGATTACAGCCGGTGATCAGCCGCGAAGTAATCCCGAACTTCGCTGGGTTCTAAAACATTAATGGGATCCCTAGGCAACTTTTAAGCCTACAATATAAGTGTGGAAAGGACTCGCGTCTCAGTCCAGATCCACTATTCAAGGAAAACATTTATCCCCCTTTGGGACTGAAAATCCACATTTTAATCATTTCAAAAACTGATGCCGATTATAATAAAATCTCTTAAGTAGTAAACATTTTTATCAAGAGATTTTAGATCAACTTTGAAATACTGGAAATGTGTCACCAAATTTCAGGGCCATGATCCACTATACTTTACTATATTAGGGTAATTGAAAGGTTTCCACATACGAGAACTTTGACAAGGAAATTTAGCAAGGCTATTGGATAATATGAAAGAGTAATGCCAAACTAGGCTTGAAGCAATGGTTTTCGACAAGGTACAAGTACTAGAACATCAAGAAGATAAGCTTCATGAATACTAGGGGTGTTAAGGTATGAAGAAAATGATCTTTAGCTCAAGGTATATCAGGATTGTCGAACTTTAGGGTAAGAAAAAGGGTTATCAATCAATTAAGAACAACTTTGAAGAATATCTGGCTTTTAGGTATCAGGGTAAAGTTTCTATTGGGGTTCAAGCATCAGGGTGAGATGTCAATATTTTAGGTATCAATAGCATGTTAATCAAGAGGATCGATCAAGTATTATATCAAATCTTTATTTTATCCTGGCATTCCAATTACTTTGATATACTAGCGTGATACGACTTTTGATCTACTTGCAATATGTACTTGAGGTTTCATGGCATTTCTATATAATACGAAGATAGATTTAAGAATCGCTTGGTTCAATTATATCAAGATAACTCAGGATACTCGCATCAATATATATGAACTAATTATCACACATTTGCAGTGTAAACGAAAAACAGGTTGAATCACTTGCCTTGAGAAAGGCTGGTCTGGTCTGGCTGGTAGGAGCAACTGGAAGCTTTACTCGACCTTTATGACAAGTTTACCCTCGTCTCGAGATCCTAAATAAATAATAATAACCTTATTATAATATATTCTCACCAACTCAACCTATTTACAACCCGGAATTAAACACAAATGACACTTAGGCCTATATGCACGCAATTTATAATCACCTTATAATAGAATAGTACACATAGCCACATATACTCACATATCATATTTTAATATCAAATAATATTACACACACCATAATGCAACACTAGGCTTGGATGATCTCGATCCCCAACTAAGTTACTTGATCGCTAAACTAGACAAAGTCTCCAAATTTTGGCCTCCTAACTCGATGTGCCTTTACTAAACTATCCAAAACCTATTGACCCTCACTTTGGCCTTTTACTCTACTGGCTTTATACTATCTTGAAACCAAAGTGGTCAACCTAGGTCTCACTCATAAGTGCTCTAAAACTTTGTGATAAGTGAAAGTGTTCACTAAGGTAAATTTCAGAATGACATCTATGGTTTCTTGAGTGCATTAAACACTCTTAAACTACAAGTTTACCTCCAAAACTTCTACACTAGACTCTTCTGACCATAAGGCATCTCCCAAACTCGATGTGGCTCAAGGGCCTAGCTTGGGCCTCCTTGGGCCTAAGCTCAAAGTCCATGGTTCCCCTGTTTTTCTGGGTAGAAAACGCCCTGACTTGAACTAACTTGTGACACATGGTTCTAACTCAAATCTTATGAAATATGGCTGGAAAAACTCTTCTGACACTCCCTCTAACTAAGGCCCAACAGGGCCTAATGAGGGCCTACCCATGACATGGTCAAAACTTCCTATTTCTAAGTTACAACAAAACTGTCCCCTGCTGGACAGATTTTGTGATTCCACTCGTGCACCTAACCAAACGACTTACAAACCTCCAACAAACACCTAAAACGTATCATATACTCCTAGTTCTAGCTTCTGGTGGTTTGGGCCTCAAAGTGCACAACAATGACATGGTCAAAACTCACTCTAAACCTCAGGGTAAAAAACTGATTTTCTGCAGAAACTAATACTCTCCTTTCTCCAAGGTTCTCACTTAGCAAACCCAACCACCAACAACCAAAGTACCCAAACCAACACTTAACTAAGGTGATCTACTGAACTAACTCCCTTACACTCAAAATAGGCTTAGTGGAGATCATCCTTACCTAAGGTGCAACATAGCAAAACAAAAGAAATCCCATTACACAAATTACAAGTCATCAAGTTTTCAAGGACAACAACTTTAACCTTCTTGATAAGTATAAACGAGATAACATCACATATTAAGGAGCACAATTCTTAATTAATATCTTAACTTAATTAAAATTAAGGTTTACTAACAAAATATCAATCCGAATGAACAAGAACTTCCAAACATTCATGTGTGATCTACATGCATGCATGACTTCGAATCTTACAAACCAAAACAACATGATTTCGAAATAAATTCTCATTATAATTCTACATTCAAGCCTATCATGGATTATATCTAAATGACCACCTAGCATGCAAAGGTTTTTACCAAGATTTCTACTAAGATTTTCATGTTATCATCACAAAAATACACAAAATGAAACAAGGCAACCAAAACACCACCCATTCGGCTCCTATCAAGTCATGGCCGAATGGATTAGGGTGAAAATAATATTTGCATGAGTGTAACACACTCATTTCTAGCCATTCTCAACCCTTTGATACTATAACTCATGGTGAAAGCCTTGAATTCACAAGAATCAAGGATATTCACTTTGAGTTTAACAAAAACACCACCATGCAAGGTCAACACATAAGTTTTCTACTCTAAACTCTCGAGATATACAAGAACAACATGTAGGGAGTAATATTAATTGATTATAGGATGATTGTTTGAGTGAAGAAATGAAGAGAGAAGGGAATGGGGGCCTCGGTTTTGGAAGGGCCGAGAGGGAGGGGGAGAAAGCCGAGAGGGAGGGAGGAGAAGAAGGGGAGAGTGAAGTGGTGGGGTAAAAGTGGAGTGGTGATCACTCTTTGATTTGTTTTTATGTCTTTGATTTGACTATAATGTGAGTGGGTTTGGGAAATGACAAGAGTAACCCTCTAGCTAGAGTTAGGTTATCTTGCATGCAAGGTCAATGAGGTAATTTGGCTAGTAAATTATGAGTTAGTGGGTTTGGAAATGTCTTCTTTGTCCTTGAAGAGAATAGAAGAGTGGTTTGCATGCAAGGGCTTTCATGTAATTTGCTAATTATAACAAATAAAATTTTTAAAGATTTATTTTTATAAAATAAAATACAAGTTCAAAAATTATAAAATTTTTACCATAAAATAACTTGGATTTTTAGAAATTTTATAAAATCACTTTTGAAATTTGTGAACAAAATAACTTTTAAAAGAGAATTTCTCCAAGGTTTAGGATATTCCTTATAAATCAAAAATAAGGGAAATAAATAAACTTTTGCTTTGAAAAATCATATACTACATAAAGTAAATTTATAATGCAGAAATTTTCAGTCACACAAACGTACAATCATTTAATATAATTACATTCGGCTCTAATATTGTACCAAGTCCACAAATAATATTACACAAAATGCCGGTCGTAACAGAACTGGAAGCAAAGTATGAAGCTCCCTTGAAGATGCAGTCTGGAAAAGCTTATATTGCAGAAGGAACGAGTTGGGATGATACTGATATTGATGATGAGGATGAAGAAGTTGGAAACTATGCACTTATGGCTTTTGAGCATGGAGAAGCATCCACTTCAAAATCAAAGGTACCAACTCTAACCACTATTAATTTGAATGCTAGTCAATATAAGGAGACTGTGGAAAAGATGAGTGTAGAGATGTTTCATATACACACTAGCTTAGTAGCAGCTACTGAGGAAGTCAGTAGGCTAACAAAAGCTAATAAGAAGCTTGAGAGTGAGAAGCAAAAGATGGATCTACTATTTGTGGATCTTGAATCAGTCAAGCAAGAAAATGAACATCTGAAAAACAAGCTGAAGTGTGCCAATGAGATTGAAACCGTGTTAAGAGAAAATATTGAGAAGAATGAGGTGAAACTGAAATCATTTAGGAATTCATCTGAATTGGTTGGTCAGTACCATGAGAAGAACAAACCATGTGCTAACATAGCTATTGGTCTTGATTATGATGCTTTGAATAGTAACAAGAAAGTTGTAGGTGATAAAGGAAAAACAATAGAAAATGAAGATGTCCCAGCTATGCTGAAAAAGGTTGGTTTACCTATGTTCAAAGCATGTGAAGTTGATTTCAGTGAAGAAGAGTTGATCATAAAGCAAGGAATTGCTGATGAAGACAATGAGAAGAAAAATGCAGAATCAAATCCAACTTCCAAAGCTGAAAAGAAGCCCATGGCCAACAAAGATTCCAAGACACCTGTCAAGGAACCAAAAACTAAAGATGCAAGAAAAAAGAAGAAGAATAGAAATGGAAATATAGGGATAAACAAAAGCAACAATTTTGATTATATTGCAGATGCTCCAAGAAAACAATGTCAAAAATATGGCTCTGTGAATAATCTAACTCACCTTTGCAAAAAGGTTGTTAGTAAGCCAGGATTAGGAGCATGCAAATACAATGAAGCAAAAACTAAAGATCCCTACTCATTCTGTGACAAGTTTGATTGCATACCTTACAACATGATAGTAATGACAAGTTGCTACAAGCTAAGAGTCGATCTTAAGGAAATCAATTGTAAGAACCCAAATTTTTGACATCGGTAAAAGACCTTTATGAATAGTAATATAATAACTTGAATTTTTGAGACTTTGTAAAACGTTTAATGAATAGTAACCTTAACGGATGGGGAAAAACTTTTTAGCCCACACTATGTTGTGCATGAGAAAATGAGTTTCGGAATTGATAACATGATTATACGTACCAAATGAGTGTATGTAAACGCTATTAGTTTTCGAAGAAAACGAACTTTGAAAAACGACCATATTTACGAATCATCGAGGATTACGGGAATCATAATATAATTACGAATTTAAAACCCTATGGATTTATATCCAAGTATGATAATTCAAAATATAAGGAATAAATACGAAAGGAATTACGTCGTGAACCATTTACGAGAAAGTATTTCGAAAACGTTTAAGCGACCGAGCGAACACGGAAACGATTAAATAAACGTAACACACTAACTAACGATGGTAGGAAAGTAACCATGGTTACTTTATCAAATATTGAGCTAAGGTATAGGATGATCAACCAAAGGCTAGAGAATAATAAGCTAAATGGCTAAGCTAATTAGGTTAGCTTGTAAACTAGGAAGCCTAGCTAGATTTGTCCAAGGATTTGGCAACAAGAATAAATCCTAGGGTATATACTAGAGAATAAAGATCAATTAAAAGCTACCACTTGCATCATTTCCAAGAAGCAACCAAGAAAACAAGCATAAAAATACTTCTTCTCTCCCAAAACCACTCCATTCGGCTTCTTCTTCTTCACCAAGAAATCAAATTCAAAATCTCAAGTTCTAGCCATGGTTAAATCCTCCCACTAATTCTGAAGCTTCCTAACAACCAAAATAAGGTAAGATAATTCTTTGATATCTTTTTATCAAGGTTTGATGGGTAAAATAAAATCAAGAAAGTTGCTAGTGAATAGTATGAATAGTAACTCTTCTTTGGTTTCTTGATTTCAATGGTGGTTTTAGATTCCAAAAACCATACCAAGCACTCCCAAGACTCAACCATCCTCAAGAACACATCTCAAGATTTCAAGAAAGGTAAAAATCTTTGACCCAAACGTATTTAAGGTTTAAGTTCAAGATCCTTTTAGTATGTAGTTGTAAACCTAGTTTTGGTAGTGGTATTGTTAAAATCTTGATATTTAGCTAAATAGATTTAAGGTTGATTGTTGTTGCCTCAAGAACATGATGTTCTTAAGAGGAGTTAGTGTGTTGATTATTATATGTTGATTGTTGGTGGTAGTATAAAGATTTAAGGCGTAAACGAAACTCCGATCATAAACGTTATCTCAGTAAAACGAACAAAACGTAACTTTAAGTTTCTGCAGAAAGTCTCGAGGAGGTAAGCTGTAGTTTCTTAAAAAATCTTATTATGATAGAAAATTTTATAAGTATCGTTTAGGCGCTTGAATCGCTTGATTCCGATTTACGGATCAAAAGTTATGGCCGTTTTACTAAAAGTGGTTCACGTGACAAAAACTGCTACTAATTACGAATTTTGAAAATATAAAGGATCGACTTAAAAATATTCATAAATCATGAAATATTTACAGAGAGTAATAAATATAGTTTATTAGCTTCCATAAAAATTTCAAGTAAAAATGTTGATTTTCAATTTTATAAAAATGTCGGAGCCGAGGTCGCGCGGAGTACGAATGTCAAAACAACCCCCTGTTAGGAAACTGTCACTTCGGGATTTTCACCCCTGTTACTAAAAAACTATTTTCAAATGATGTGTCCTAAATTTTGTCTCGATCGCGCACGCAAAAATGGTGCATCAATTGAGTTAACGGTTTGAGAGATATCAACGTTTTAGTGAAAACGGTTTGAATAGTAAAACTCCATAATTGACCGAACTTTTGAAATGCTTTTCACCTAATTAAATTCATTTTATCAAAATGAAACTTTTAGGATAAATATTACAATCACTCAAAAAGCTCCTCAAGGTGGTTTCGTATTAATTTTAAGATTTATAAAAAATGTTAGAGTGCAAGCCGCGTAATAGTAATATTCGGTAAAGTCAATTTCAGAAGACCACTTTGACCGTCCGTTTCGACCAAACAATGACACTTATTTCGAGTCGGTCAAATAATGAAAGTTATGAAGTATTGAACTTATTACAAATATAAGTTGGTGAAGAGAGTAGAAATACTAATTAAGATTATGATGTTTGTTGATTAGAAAACCCGGAATGAGAGGAAGTCGGGGAAACGTGTCTTGGACTCCAGGCAAGTTTTCAAACCCTACCTTTTAAGAACTGTTGTGTTGTGAATATTTGTACAAAACTGTGACATATGCATGAGATTGCTTTAAACTATTTTATGAAGTTCGAGATAGATTACATTACTCTATTGTTGATAATTTCTAGTATATGTTCATACCGAGTTCGAAATATTATATTTAGACCGAGAGTCGGTTGGTGTAAGCGTATAAAAACCCGGAAGTATCCCGGATGAGTTAATAATTGAGAACGTTAATGCTAGCGAGTGGCGTGGCATGTATATATTTTAGACCGAGGATCGGTCAGTAAAAATTGATGAAAACCCGGAAGTATTCCGGAGGTGCTTATTTAAGAATATTAGCGTTATAGTAGAGCGTGAGGTATAAATTGTAAGACAGAGAGTCGGTCAGTTTTTTTTTATAAAAACCCGAGAATCATTCCGGTGATATTTATAGGATGATTAAAGTCCATAGTAGTTACGTTTCAAGGGACTCAACGTCCATTTACGAAATACTAAACACCTCGAACTTTTATTAAAACGATTTCCAAAGATCGCATTCCCTCAACTATACTTTATCATTCGAATAATAAATATCTATTTACTATTCATTTATTATGGGAGAAGTATTCTCCAGTGAATATTTATTTCAAACGTGATTAAATATTAAAGATTATTATATTACTTAAATATAAATTAGTTGAGGAATATTATTTCAAATATTCTTTTCAAGTAAACTCATTCGAGATTTAATTATTTATCGATTATCATTTAGCTACTTACTATTTATTAAAAGGTTTATTTATGATTTAAAATTGTAGAACCGGATTTAAATTACTTTCTAATTTTCGAAAATCATTCGAATAATTTCAGATCGTAGGAGAGTATTATCCCGACTTATTTAATATTTTGAATATAGTTTCAAGAAGAAACTTTTCCCCCTTATTTAATTATCTATTGACAACGGTCAACTCACATCCTTAGTACTTCCTCCGAAAATTTTGGAAGTACGTATATATATATACATTTATATCTTAGTAAGATAAACTGTTTCTATCAACAAGCAAAACGCTTGGGGAACTTCGATGTGGTTCGAGTTCTCGAGATATGATAGAATTCTTTTAAAAGGACAAGGGAGGGGTAGACTCTGGCACTATGTGTGCTAGATGGACTACCAAAGGTACCGCAGGCGAAGGTACTCTATGTACTCAGGAACTTGTGAAGTATGTGTATACCCAAAAATGGGACACGTAGCCTGAATGCGGCAATGGTGATAACCGGGATACGAAGGTGTCGTCCTTCTACTAGTAGAAAAGGTTACTATTATCGTATTACGACTGATCATCGTATGTGGTGGCTCCAACGAATGTCCTATTCTTCCAATTGGAATTTTGATGCAATACTGTAACCCAAGCCTAGGTGCTGGGTTTACCATTAAGGTATTCGCAGGATAATAAAATCCACTAAAGAATTGTTTTCATGAGAAGGTGTATGTCACCAAGGAAAACTATTTTTGAATAAAATGTAATTATCATATATGATGTTTTACGTGAGTTTATCATACAGTCATTTTCACACTATACATTATTATGATGGGCATTATAGCTCACTCTTGCTTTCTTTTAAATGACACAACACAACAGATAACCAGTACGCCGGTGTGGGACTTAGTCGCTTGCAGTCATGGGGAGAATCCCTGGCAGCTTTGTCTCAGGTGTGCCAGAGTATCAGATAGGTATAAGATATCAGTCGTAATTATTGTAACTTCATATAAAGGTTATGAATAATTGTTTGAGATCCTGTAAAGTACATTTGAGTTTTAATAACAGGTGATACTTGTTGTACGTCGTTTCTAAGGCTATAACTTGTGAATGTGCGAGATTGGGGGTCTGTGATATGGAATTATTGGATTATCGAGTTAATGCAGGTTACACATGATTGAAGGATTGCGTGACGACCCAGGTTCCTGACTCCGGATTTAGGGACGTTACAGAAATGGTATCAGAGCATTAAGTATAGTACTTAGAGACGAGAGTGTTAGGATTTTGTCTAGATGTGAGATTTCGTAAGAGCTCATAAAGAGTTCATCATTGGACTACCGGATGTAGCCTCATTGTGTAAGTTAGATTAAATGTATATTTGAGGTATTAAAGCGTGACTAATAGAACCATTAGAGATTATCAGAATGATGAGAAGAAAAAAAATTATAATCATATATGATTTGGCAAGGATGCGGATGTAGAACTCGGAGCTGAGTCTCCGGGGCATTTGGGATAAAGGCGATATTACCAACACCATATGTAAATTTTGATAACACGAGCCTTGTTACTCGTAGTTCTTTATAGGTTGCCCATGAAGGGGCATCACATGTGAGAACCGTAAAGTCTAATTATTAATATACAGTTGAGGTTATTGACCCAAACTAGTTAAAGGTGTCATTTTACCAATGAGGATGGGAATGCCGTATTAATCACAAACTCACCAGAGATAATGTCCAATATACCATTAAGGATTCTAATTCTATTACGGAATATTTGAATATAATATAAGAATGTCATCACAAGACGAGTACACTATGTGATATTATTAGTGCGCTTAACATGTAAGGTTATGATGGTTTAGCTCAGAGATTGAGAGCATTGAGAATCGATGGCATGACTATAATTGAATGGAGTAAGATTACAATGAGTGATAGTTCGATCTTAGAACCTTTAAAAATGATAGACTAGTGAGTTTAAAGCGGAATTCTTCGGTAGTTATGATGTGAGAGCCTACGTATATATACTCGTAGACCTCTAATATATTCGGTAACGTATGTTCAATTACACACACATGCCACTGAACTTATGGACTGCATTGAGATCCCTAAGAGATCTCTTTGATTAGTTCCCAGGGGGAACCGACCACTTATAGTTAGTAACAGATTCGTGTATCAGGAAACTATCGGCTTAACAAATGTTTTTGGAATATTTCTGAGGAATGTCTTCGAGGTAAAACACCGGAATAACAGATATACGTGCGAAAGTCAAGTTAGTAAGCGATTTTAAAATAATGTTGAAAGAGAAACTATTTGAAATATGGAATTACGAAGAAGAAGAGGTGGGATCATCCTCAGATGGATAATGACGAGAGTTAGGATAATCAGTGAAATATTTTAGCACCTACTCACTGTCACGTTACTCCCTCCGAATTGTTGATCATTCGTATTGCCTGGATAAGTTATATCAGGAAATCCTTTTGGTTCCCTACTTTGAACTTCTGATGTGACCATCTTGAATAGTCTTTCTCCGTATCAGGACTTGTTCAATTCTTTTAGTTAATCCATGAACTTTCATTCATAGATTATGATCTTCTTATTCAACTCAGAGATATTTATACTTCATTTCAATTATCCAATAGATTTTTTTTTTATATAAATTTTTCCTCAATTCATCGATGAATATTCATAATGAGTATCTTCATTTGATTCTTCTTTCATACTTACTCTTCTCAGTCGAGATTGTAAATATCTAAAAAATTGTTAAAAATATGAATGATCTAATATTTATATTCATTGGGAATCCTTTTCCTCCAATCAGGATGAAATTATATATTGAACTTTGAAATCATAGTAAGGGTATCAATTTGATATTGGTATTCCGATTCAATTCTATTTAAAGATCTGATAAAGTATGTAGACTCGGCCACTCGATTCAGAGTTATAATTATCTTTCTCGGCCCAAATTTAAAAAATCTTAATTTCAAAATCGTCATCTAGGTAGCCACAATTTCTTCAGTGGTTACGATGTTGAGATTTTTACAAATAAACTGAAATATGCCTAGTTGCATATGTTCTCATGAATGACTAGTTAATTGTCCAAACTAGTCAAAATTTTAATTAATACGACGAAAGCCTGGCTCATCGTCCTAGCTAGTTGCTATGGGCCAAACCAATTGTGCTGTCCATTTTCTTAGCCGGTTGAGAATATTGCTTGATATGGACTAGTTATTATTTTGCTAAGTTCCACTTCCAATAAAATTTTGATTATTCCATAGTGCATTATATATGCCAGATTTAATTGTTGATGAAATTTTCAAAGAATGATTTAATTGAGACCTAACTAGGTCGCCCACTCAAACGAGAATCCATATTCAGTTTGATGAAATATTTTGTTCATGAAATATTCTATTCTTTCATTTATATAAAGAATAACCAATTAAAATCATAAAGTGATTAAAGAACAATATACTTCCTTATTTGTTTAATCATTGAGTAAAATTCCTTCCTTCAAGATAACATCATTTTGAAACCTCAATGATTAACCTTTGGTTGAGAATGTTATTTCAAATTTTCTTCGTTATTCGAAAAGAAAAGTATTCTTTCAATGGGAAAATCTTACAAGTGTCATTCATATGATGTTATTATTCAGCAATCATTGCTTTCAATGGATATTTTCCATAATATCACAATATAGACTTCCAAGGACATGTAAGGATAATCCTTGTTATATTCTTCCTTCCAACTTATAAATCTTCTGAGTATTGCGACTCTTTTATTCAGAGCTTATTATTTGTTCAGATATTAGATTTGGAAATCTTGTTAAGATTGTCTAAATTTTATCGACATCGTGAAAATCATTTTTCTAAGGCTAATTGCCTTCCCAACAAAGAGAGGTATAGTTGAGAACCGATTGTTGTAATATGAGACTGAAAGCTCAGTGCTATGATGGTGCAATCGGAGCATCGTGATGAGTAAGGTTTAAAAAAAAGAAGAATACCATGTTTAATTATTATCATAAGTATCTTTAATATGGTTATAGAAGAACGAAAATAGGGATACAACGTGATTAGTGAGGTACACTTCTATGAAACATTATCGGGATAGGTGCTAATAAATTCGGGAAAGACCAACCATGTATGAATTTGAGGAATAAGATTTTCAAAAAGTGAAGGTAAGGTTAGTAGCAATCCCGTGCTAGAAATACTCAACGATAAAAATAGGATGTTGCATGAAGTCTAATGATATGTTTACGCAGCTGAAGGACCATGACATAAGGCGTCATAATAATGATCTAGAATAATTGCGATAAGGTTCGCACGGAAAGGGACAAGGAGTTTACTTATGAGAAAATTTTGGAATTTTTTTTACACTAAACACGAGATAGAGGCTATAGTCAAATTGATCAAAGGCTATGACTGAGAAATCTATTATCATCAAGGAAAGGCCAATGTGGTGGCTGACACTTAAAGTAGGAAAAGATATATGGAGGATGACAAATCTCAGAATAACTGATGAGAAGGATCGCATGAAAAGAACGCTTTATTACTTAACAAGAAGACTTAAAGGTGCCCAAAACGTAAACGGATATTAGTCATGACAGAATATGAAAAGGGATGTCATTGAGTAGGTAAGTAAGTATTCGACATGGTTGAAAATGAAAACAGAAAGGCGAGGGTTAAAATTTTGGCGATTTCGACTTGTAGATGACCCAAATAGGAGTAAGAGTTTATTATAATAAATTCTGGAGGAGGATTATCAAGAACCAAGTAAGCCATCGTGCTATTTTAGGATTTTGAGTAATAGGTTCAATAAGACCGCTTATTTTATTATGCAAATGATAGATTTATGCTCTAGAAATTTTTTTATGAACCTGGAAGAGATAATTGGTGATAGAGAGACCTCGTGATATTGCGCCACGTAAGGGCCCAAGAATTAATTTCACAACTGGATTATTTCCCAAGATATTTTGCAAAAAAAAAAAAAAAGAAGAGACGAACAGAGGCACGACTTAGAGTTCTCAAATCGATAAGTAGAATGAGGGGACTATCCGGGCCATTGAAGATACGTCTAGCGGCTTACCTTTTAATTGGAATGGTTAGGGGAATCGCCTATTGTTGACAGATAATTCGTGTAGATGTACTTACCACGCTATAATCTCCGATATCCCTTACGAAGGACAACGTGAAAGAATGAAGAATGTCATTATCAGAGCTGATAGAAGGCAAGGAAGATCGTACACGTCCTATAAAGGCCACTGGAAGCAGGTACCAATAAACATGAATACGTCTAAGGCGATAGCGAGAATAACAAGTACGACCCAGAAGGTATCATAGTACTATAAATATTATACCGGGAATGATTAAAGAAGTCTGACCGATGATGGAAGCTGAACGTTCCACGATCTTAAAACGTGTCAATCAATTGCGTATGAAATGGTGCTTCCTTCAAGATGGCACGGGAAGAAATGTTAAATCTAATGCTAAGTGTGGCGCCCTCCAAACCCGGGTCAGAAGTTTGGGGTCCACACACATACCTTATTTATAACCTGCTTATAACAATATTAAAGATAATAATAATATGCAATGACCCTACTTACCAACTACCATGGATCGCAACAGGTTAAAGTATGCACACAAGCCAAACACATTAATATATTACATACTGATCAAATCCCAACCATTCAAACTCAAACTGAGTATTAAACTTATTACAAACTTTTACAATTTTAAATTATTCCAAAAGAAGCCTACTAGCTCAGTTCCAACAGCCTTAATCCCTAGCTCTCGCACTGGGCTGGGGATATTTGCTACCAACTGGTTCCTTTTTTACTGGAAAGAATATAAACAACATCGCACAAATGAGCTAACTAGCTCAGCAAGTCACAATGATAAAACTGAGAATAATGATCATCAAGTGAATATGGTTATGATACCAAGTGAACAATGGATTATGATTTAGAATTGGATACTATATTTTTATTTTAAAAACCAAGGTTAGGCTGCTGATCAGTCACGCACTAACCCCGAGCAAAGCACACAGCATTGCTCTAACTACTGGATCTAAGGCACACATTGGCCTAACTTGACCATTAAATGGTCTGACCACGAATCTGGTCCACAATTTTATAAAAGCAATCCAATTCTAACATAATAACAGAATGAACAATAATAACAATAATCAGAATCATTAACAACAGTGAATACTTAACAATGAAAGGGTTTCAACCCTTGTAAGGATCAATTAGGTGATTTCAAAGCTTGGATGCTGGGTAATGAAAGAATTGGATAACAAAGGAATCAATGTTTCAGGGTTTCAAGGAATTAGTCTTTCAAAGCATAAGATATCATGGGTTGAGTATATAAGCAATTCAGTTTAGTGTCTGGTATTTAGTTTGTATGTACTTGTGGAGTAGTATCGTAGATTTGTGGTTCATGTTTGGGTATACAATAATAAATGGTTTAGAAAGAATAAGGTTCATGGCTCAAGAACAATAACTGAAATCAGGGTTTAGGTTTCAGTGCTTCAAAGCACTTGCAATATCAACAGGACTATCAAGTACTACAATATCTCGAGAAAGTTCAGAACACTTGCCTGGTATTAGCTTACTATCCTGCACTCGCTTCCAATCACATTCGTCTTACTCCTCAACTACCTGTTTCCCTTTCTTACGTCTTGCCTCTTCTGCTCACATATGATAAGCATCTATCAATCATCAACTCACAGGATTTTATTTAACACATACTTCTATCTAACCTTCGTTTCACCCAAATCCGATTAACGGATTGAAAGTTATGCAATAACCAAGTAAACACCGAATATATAGACCGATAGTCAATCAACAAGTCACTTATAACACATAATATATCACGTAATCAATGACATATCATTTATAAAGAAGTTTCAGGTCATAAATATGCTTTCAGGTATTTAAAATGATTTTTAAAATATTTTTCAGAATTAATACGGGTCGTTGGATCAATTTCGGGTTAATAAACAGTGTTCGGTTGGCCAATTCTGGCTCCGAAACAATTTTGTAATAATTATCGAGCCTTGGAAATAATTTAGAATAATATTTTAAAGCTCGAAACTATTTTTCGGAATTTTTAAATCATTTTTAAATAATTAAATCTAATTAAATAATTAATTAAAATCAATTAATAATTAATTAAATCAATTAATCAACTAATTTTTGAATTAATTGACCAATTAATCAATTAAAAATCAACTGAAATTAATTAACTAATTAATTCAGATTTATTTTTGAATTAAAAATAATTTTCGGAATTAAAATACTAATTTTTAGAATTTTCAGAAATTAAAATGAATTTTTATAATAAAAATAAATAGGAAATATGATTTTTAAACATTTTATAAACAGGAATCCTATTTTTGAAAACTTTGCAAACTACAGGGACTAAACTTCATCATCTACAAAACTACAGGGGCCTGTTTGCAATTTTGTCAGCCCAGCCGTCGACTCGCCGGAGAACACGATTCCGGCCACCTCAGGCCACCAAACTGTCCAGATTTAATCTACAGGTTACCAGCAACTTATTCGTGCAATCAAAACTCAATAATCATCTCTGTTCTGGCCGGAAATTGGCCAAGAACATCGCCGGTTTCCGGCGAACATCGAAAACTTTTAAAACACAACTCCCTTCGATCCATTAATCCTCTATTAACGAGCTATATACCAATCGATTGCAAATTTCATAAGAAACACAACCCACTATAAATCAACAGCTAATAACCCCTGGATCAAAAACCCCCAAATTTCAATTGAAAACATTCATACGGGTTATAAACCCTAATTTTGAAATTCGAAAATTAAACTTACTTTTGAGCATGTTATTGAACTCCAAATCAGACGTATAATATATCAAAATCATCAGGAAAACAAGCTCTACCACATGCAATCATCAAATCATACAAACAATCATCCGAACAAAAATTCATATTTTTCATAAAAATAATTCGAAAATAATTAAATTTATATAAAATCAACCTTTGATTCTGCAGTAAAACAGGTCCTGGAATCTGATAGTACTCCTTGAGACCTTCAAATTGGTTACTCCAACTTTCCAAACGGATTTCACTAACACCTTGAATTTGTGGTTTGATTCTCAGAAAGGTTTATGAATATATGATTTTTCTCTGTAAAATTATATAATTATCTGTCTGCAAATGATTTTGATACGAAATAAAATACGGTAAAAGGCTATTTATACTTACGGGAAATTAGTATCCCGTTGGATCATTCCAGATATAAAACGGTACGTTTATTTGTAAAAACTGATCCAAACGTTATCGGTTTTCAGGATAATTATCAAAATCAGTACAATTTGTACTGCGGTCTTGGTCTCAGCGCCTGGTTACACGTATTACGAAGTGATAATTGTGATAGTTTAATAAAAAGCTCCCGTTTATCGAAAATACGGGTTTTATTGATTTACCGAAACGAATATTGTATCGAAAATGTTGCGACGGGACCCGCGCAGGATAAACCGTACGCCTGATCGAAAAAGTCGAAACATGGAAAATGCTCGGAATATTACAATTAGGTTAGAAAAGAGTTCTCGGAAGAGTTTCGGGTTCCAAAAACGTAACAACGGTTGACGTCGATTGGTTCCCGTTTTTATAAAATAGATTTTAAATACTCGGAAAAAGATTTTATAAATTTCATATGATTCATATAAATTCATAAATCAACATAAAAATAATTAGGAAGATATGACAATTATCTATATTTTATTTTGGACATATAAAAATTAAAATACTCAATTAATAATATTTTTAAATATCCAAACATCGATAACACTTAACAATTAATTCACAGAATAGATACTGAACACACATAATAATTATTTAATAGCAAAAATAATTACACGATATATCCCGGATATTACACTAAGCGTGTAGCAGGAAACGAGTGTGTAGAAATGCAATGAGAACTTCTTACATGACTTAATCGACAGAGAGGATGCGCCAAAATGGGAAAACATTAAGATATGAAACTCTAGCACTAATAGGAGCGATGTAGGAGAAATAAATAAGTTGAAGGATGATTCCAAACACTAGAAGATGCACTAATTGTCCATATTATCAATTTTTAAGGGAGATGAAGTGACCAGTTGACGTTAATCGAATTACCGATAATAACGAGTTATCATGCGGGCATTGGAATGGCTACAAAGCTTTGTACGGAAGAAAGAATATTCGTTCTCCCTTAGGATGGGAAGAAGTTGGTAAACAAAGGATACTTGGACCATAGTTGAGTCAATAGACCAAAAAAATTCCTAGAACTTATCAGAACCCAGCTAGTAGCAGCCCAAGATAAACAATAACGAAATAACGGACCAAGTATTGTTGGAAGTGCCTCCCGGGGAGGGAGTGATGAGATTCTAAAAGGAAAGAAATGTTGAACCCAAGGTTTATTGGACCAGTGAAATCTTTAAAGGACTAAGAAAGTTGGCTTATAAATTAGCACCATCATCGAACGATCGCCAAGTTTATAACGAGTGCCACGAATCGAGGTTGGGAAATTTAACCGTCAAAACCAAACTTATGATTGAAAATGAGCTAATAAACTCGTAGCCAGACTTAGCATATGTCAAGTAATGTATAGAGGTCATAAGACTACAAGGACGAGTACCCGAAAATGTATTGGATGGATGAGTGGAAATTTTCTAAAGAAATCAAATACTGCAGGGTCAACGTGAGAACTCGAGGTTGTCATGCGAGAAGCATATCCCTACCTGTTTCTGAACTGATTCCGGGATGGAATCCTTTTAAGGGGGGAAGACTGTAAGAACCCAAATTTTTGACATCAGTAAAAGACCTTTATTAATAGTGATATAATAACTTGAATTTTTGAGACCTTGTAAAACGTTTAATGAATAGTAACCCTGACGGACGGGGAAAAACTTTTTAGCCCACACTATGTTGTGCATGAGAAAATGAGTTTCAGAATTGATAACATGATTATACATACCAAATGAGTGTATGTAAACGCTATTAGTTTTCGAAGAAAACGAACTTTGAAAAACGACCATATTTACGAATCATCGAGGATTACGGGAATCATAATATAAATACGAATTTAAAACCCTACGGATTTATATCCAAGTATGATAATTCAAAACATAAGGAATAAATACGAAAGGAATTAGGTCGTGAACCATTTACGAGAAAGTATTTCGAAAATGTTTAAGCAACCGAGTGAACGCGGAAACGATTAAATAAACGTAACGCACTAACTAACCATGGTAGGAAAGTAACCATGGTTACTTTATCAAATAGTGAGCTAAGGTATAGGATGATCAACCAAGGGCTAGAGAATAGTAAGCTAAATGGCTAAGCTAATTAAGTTAGCTTGTAAACTAGGAAGCCTAGCTAGATTTATCCAAGGATTTGGCAACAAGAATAAATCCTAGGATATATACTAGAGAATAAAGATCAATTACAAGCTACCACTTGCATCATTTCCAAGAAGCAACCAAGAAGCAACCAAGGAAGCAAGCATAAAAATACTTCTTCTCTCCCAAAACCACTCCATTTGGCTTCTTCTTCTTTACCAAGAAATTAAATTCAAAACCTCAAGTTCTAGCCATAGTTAAATCCTCCCATTAATTATCAAGCTTCCTAACAACCGAACTAAGTAAGATAATTCTTTGATCTCTTTTTATCAAGGTTTGATGAGTGAAATAAAATCAAGAAAGTTGCTAGTGAATAGTATGAATAGTAACTCTTCTTTGGTTTCTTGATTTCAATGGTGGTTTTAGGTTCCAAAAACTATACCAAGCACTCCCAAGACTCCACCATCCTCAAGAACACGTCTCAATGCTTCAAGAAAGGTAAAAATCTTTGACCCAAACTTATTTAAGATTTAAGTTCAAGATCCTTTTAGTATGTAGTTGTAAACCTAATTTTGGTAGTGGTATTGTTGAAATCTTGATGTTTAGCCATGTAGATTTAAGGTTGATTGTTGTTGACTCAAGAATATAATGTTCTTGAGAGGAGTTAGTGTGTTGATGATTATATGTTGATTGTTGGTGGTAGTATAAAGATTTAAGGCGTAAACGAAACTCCGATCGTAAACGTTATCTCAGTAAAATGAACAAAACGTAACTTTAAGTTTCTGCAGAAAGTCCTGAGGAGATAAGCTGTAGTTTCTTGAAAAACTTGATTATGATAGACAATGTTATAAGTATCGTTTAGGCGCTTGAATCGCTTGATTCCGATTTACGGATCAAAAGTTATGGCCGTTTTACTAAAAGTAGTTCACGCGACAAAAACTACTACTAATTACGAAGTTTGAAAATATAAAGGATCGACTTAAAAATATTCATAAATCATGAAATATTTACAGAGAGTAATAAATATAGTTTATTAGCTTCCATAAAAATTTCAAGTAAAAATGTTGATTTTTCAATTTTATAAAAATGTCGGAGCCGAGGTCGTGCGGAGTACGAATGTCAAAACAACCCCCTGTTAGGAAACTGTCACTTCGGGATTTTCACCCCTGTTACCAGAAAACTATTTTTAAATGATGTGTCCTAAATTTTGTCTCGATCGCGCACGCGAAAATGATGCATCAATTGAGTTAACGGTTTGAGAGATATCAACGTTTTAGTGAAAGCGGTTTGAATAGTAAAACTCCGTAGTTGACCGAACTTTTAAAATGTTTTTTACCTAATTAAATTCATTTTATCAAAATGAAAATTTTAGGATAAATATTACAATCACTCAAAAAGCTCCTCGAGCTAGTTTCGTATTAAAATATTAATTTTAAGATTTATAAAAAATGTTAGAGTGCAAGCCGTGTAATAGTAATATTCGGTAAAGTCAATTCTAGAAGACCACTTTGACCGTCCGTATCAACGAAGCAGTGATACTTATTTCGAGTCGGTCAAATAATGAAAGTTATGAAGTATTGAACTTATTAGAAATATAAGTTGGTGATGACAGTAGGAATACTAATTAAGATTATGATATTTGTTGATTAGAAAACCCGGAATGAGAGGAAGTCGGGGAAACGTGTCTTGGACTCCAGACAAGTTTTCAAACCCTACCTTTTAAGAACTGTTGTGTTATGAATATTTTTTCAAAACTGTGATATATGCATGAGATTTTTTAAACTGTTTTATGAAGTTCGAGATATATTACATTTCTCTATTGTTGATAATTTCTAGTATATGTTCATACCGAGTTCGAAATGTTATATTTAGACCGAGAGTCGGTCGGTGTAAGCTTAGAAAAACTCGGAAGTATCCTGGAGGAGTTTATAATTGAGAACGTTAATGCTAGAGAGTAGCGTGGCATGTATATATTTTAGACCGAGAATCGGTCAGTAAAAATTTATGAAAACCCGGAAGTATTCCGAAGGTGTTTATTTAAGAATATTAGCGCTATAGTAGAGCGTGAGGTATAAGTTGTAAGACCGAGAGTCGGTCAGTTTTGTTTTTATAAAAACCCGGAAATCATTCCGGTGATATTTATAGGGCGATTAAAGTCCATAGTAGTTACGTTTCAAGGGACTCAACGTCCATTTACGAAATACTAAACACCTCGAACTTTTATTAAAACGATTTCCAAAGATCGCATTCCCTCAACTATACTTTATCGTTCGAATAATAAATATCTATTTACTATTCATTTATTATGGGAGAAGTATTCTCCAGTGAATATTTATTTCAGACTCGATTAAATATTAAAGATTATTATATTACTTAAATATAAATTAGTTGAGGAATATTATTTCAAATATTCTTTTCAAGTAAACTCATTCGAGGTTTAATTATTTATCGATTATCATTTAGCTACTTACTATTTATTAAAGGGTTTATTTATGATTTAAAATCGTAGAACCGGATTTAGATTACTTACTGATTTTCAAAAATCATTCGAATAATTTCAGATCGTCGGAGAATATTATCCCGACTTATTTAATATTTTGAATATAGTTTCAAGGAGAAACTTTTCCCCCTTATTTAATTATCTGTTGACAACGGTCAACTCACATGTTTAGTACTTCCTCCGACAATTTTGGAAGTACGTATATATATATATATATATACATTTCTATCTTAGTAAGATAAACTGTTTCTATCAACAAGCAAAATGCTTGGGGAACTTCGATGTGGTTCGAGTTCTCGAGATATGATAGAATTCTTTTTAAAAGGACAAGGGAGGGCTAGGCTCTGGCACTATGTGTGCTAGATGGACTACCAAAGGTACCGCATGCGAAGGTACTCTGTTTACTCAGGAACTTGTGAAGTATGTGTATACCCAAAATTGGGACACGTAGCCCGAATGCGGCAAGGGTGATAACCGGGATACGAAGGTGTCATCCTTCTACTAGTAGAAAATGTTACTATTATCGTATTACGACTGATAATCGTATGCGGTGGCTCCAACGAATGTCCTATTCTTCCAATTGGAATTATGATGCAATACCGTAACCCAGGCCTAGGTGTTGGGTTTACCATTAAGGTATTCGCAGGATAATAAAATCCACTAAAGAATTGTTTTCATGAGAAGGTGTGTGTCACCACGGATAATTATTTTTGAATAAAACGTAATTATCATATATGATGTTTTACGTGAGTTTATCATACAGTTATTTTCATACTGTACATTATTATGCCGGGCATTATAGCTCACTCTTGCTTTCTTTTAAATGACACAACACAACAGATAACCAGTATGCCGGTGTGGGACTTTGTCGCTTGCAGTCATGGGGAGAATCCCTGGCAGCTTTATCTCAGGTGTGCCAGAGTATCAGATAGGTATAAGATATTAGTCGTAATTATTATAACTTCATGTAGGGGTTATGAATAATTGTTTGAGATCCTGTAAAGTACATTTGAGTTTTAATAACAGATGATACTTGTTGTACGTCGTTTCTAAGGCTATAACTTGTGAGTGTGCGAGATTGGGGATCTGTTATATGGAATTATTAGATTATCAAGTTAATGCAGGTTACACATGATTGAAGGATTGCGTGACGACCCAAGTTCCTGACCCCGGATTTGGGGGCGTTACATCAATATTGAAACTTCAGCTAACAAGGACAATGCACATCATTCAATGAACTCTATTCTTTCTGAATTATCAAACTCTACCTCTATCAAATATGTTAACAAGAAGAAAGTACCCAACACTGTCTGGGTTGCTAAACATACTTAAACTCATTATGTGCAGGGCAATAAGAAGAAAGTCATATGGATCATAGATAGTGGATGCTCAAGACATATGACAGTTGATATGGCCCTGCTCACGTTAGTGACTTTTGGAGACAAAAACAAAGGCTTGACAATTTGATATGGAAAATTGATCTCTGGAAATGTTGTCATTGAAGATGTAGCACTGGTAGCTGGTCTTGAAGTGAATATTCTCAGTGTAAGACAATTTGCAGACAAAGGTGTTAGGTCACACATACTGTAGAAGGAGGTTGAATACAGTGTTTACTACAATCAAATCGAATTAAAGAACACAAGTAACAAAACATAGATTTTATTTAACACAATAAACTCTGTTACAATATGGAACTGTCCTCTCAGTGATGAACAAATTATCACGAGAGCTGCTAGGGTTACAATGAATAATAACTTCGATAATGATAACACCTATGGTGTAAACCCTATGCCTGTGTTTATATACTACACAGTTACAAGATAATATTCTAATTGATATCGAATATAATTCTGCTTCCTAAAATATATCAATCAGTTATCTTTTCTTCCAAGTATTCTATTCTTCATAGAATTCCTTCTTCATGCATATTTCTTCTTGCGTTTGTCTTGATCTTCTTTCCTTTCAATCAGCCGCCTGCCTTATCTGAAAGTCTCCTTAAGTCTTGATATTATCTCCTGAGAAATATCTCCTGATAACTTAAGTTCTGATATCTTAAGTTCTGACTTCAGTGTAAGTACTGATTTCCAGTTAAGTACTGATTTGTCCTGTTTAAGTAAGATCTAAAAACTAAACACAAATCATATTAGACATGACATCAAAAATATATCTAACAATCTCCCCCAACTTGTAAATTAGCATAATATACAAGTTTAACAGATATTTGATGATGTCAAAAATATTAAGTACAAATGCATGAGAATTTGACCAGATAACTACAACTTACAGTCCTTTTAGCTTTACCATCCTTAAGATTTGATATCAGCTTCAGTCTGTATACACTTCAGAATTTAAGCAGTTGTAGATCTTCAACTTGGCTTCAATTTCTGATCTCTTTGATGTCAGGAGTTGTTCTGAGATAGTTTTTCAAAAGACATCTCTCAGCATATTCAAGTTCATTAACCATCCTCCTTTTAGCATTTTTCAATTCAGCTGTATCTTCACCAGTTTGAAAAATAGCTGCTCTGAGATCATTTATTTTAGCTTTCCTTATGTCCTGATCTAGTCTGATCAGAAATGCCTTGTCAGACTCTAAATTGAATTCCACAGCCTTATAACCCAGAAAAGTAGTTAAATCTTAGCAGTGTTAGGCTTCATGTCAACAATATCACCTTTGTGATCTCTGTACTTGGGACAATATGGGCTGTCATACTTTACAGAGTAAAGCTTCTTCTGTCTTTGAATTTGTGACTTTAAATAACCTGCAGCACCATCTGTTAATCTATTTTTCACTTGAAGTAGGAATAGAACATGTTCCAGTTCTTTAAAATATTTCAATGGAATAGCATTTTGCCTGATATGGAATACCCTTCCATCTGTCATAAAATATAACAAGATATATTCTTTCAAAACAGAATGGTAATCCATTTGTACAGATTCAAGTTGATTCAATCTTTCAGGAGTTGCTCCTACTCCTGGTTCACTTAAGGAAGTTGGATCATTTGTAGTGTTGTGTACTCTTCTTTCATCAGAACTATCCAATCCAGATTTATCTCTTGCTTCCTTTCCTGTAGCAACTCTTGCTTCAAAACCACTTGTTGCAGTCTTCAAAGGTTGAGTCTGTTTAGCTTTGGTGAATCCTGGTAGGAGTATCTTTGAAGGTTTAACATGAGCAATGTTAGAGGTTTCCTTTTCCTTATCTTCTCATATCAAGCCAACTTGAGCTATGTCAGAGGCTGCTTGCTTCACTGTCATATCAGAGTTTACTAAGTCTTGACTTTGAACAATATGAGCCATGTCAGAGGTTGTTTGAGAAATTTTCTTTGTCATCAGAGTAAAACTAGCATCTTCTTCATCAATTATTTCTTCATCCATGACTGGCATATAAACCTTTACAGGTTCATCAACTTTTTCTTTGCCCTTGGACCTTGAATCTACTTCCACTTGTGATTTAGCTTTGGCCTTAGAATTTGTTCTTTCTTTTATCACAATACCCTTAAGCTTTGGAAGTTTCTTTTCATCTTCAGAAGCTTTAGATTTAGAGTTGACTTTTCTGCTTTAAGTCTAGCTTCTTCTTCCTTTAGACTCTCAAAGTCCATTCCTGGACTTTCTTTAAGAAATAATTTCTTTGAAATTTCTTCATCAAGTTCCAGATGATCAGTAGAACTTATCCTTTTACCAGTATCAGAACTTATTCTTCTCCCAGTATCAGAACTTGTTCCTTGACTTGTAATTCTAGATTTACTTGATGAAAATCCTTTGCCTTGACCTTGACCTCTACCCTTATTAGAGTTTCCCTGGTCATTATTTCCATCATCCTTTCCCTTCAGTGTCTGAATAGATTTATATTTGGACTTAATCATTTTCTCCCCCGTTTTGGAATCAGCGGGTAAAAGAAGAGAGACAAACAATTCCACTTAGGATTGGATCTCATTGAGTTGAGTTTGCTGAGAAGCTTCATTCTTTAGAATTTCATCAATCTGAGTTTGTTGCTTCTCCTGAGTTTTCTCAATGTAGGCAATTATGTCAAAGGCTGGCTTGAAAAATCTGTTATTTTCAAGTTTCACATTCATATCTTGCTGGATCAAGGTTTCTTGAATTTTATTCACCTTGGCATGAGTTGTTGAGTGTTGACCTTGAAGGTGCCTAGTACTTAATGCAGTAACTCTCAGTTGTGCCTTGAAATCATCATTTATCAGCATTTCATCAGCTTTTGCCAGATGTTCAGCAAGAATCTTTTTAGAAGGAATAAAACTAACTGTGTTCCATTCCTTAGTCCACTCCTTTCCTCTAGGAGTTTCACTCCAAGGTACTGGTACTTCTCCTCTAACAAACTTCTTGACTAAACAGCTTTATTAACTGTTTGGTAAGGTGCATGCCCTGATGGACCAGCTACATCAGTATTTAAATTAGCAGCAGCTTCGCCAGTAGTTTCAGCATTATCAGCATCAGAACTTATAGATCCAGCAGTATCAGCATCCTCTGATAGAATAGCAGTATGTGAGGCAATCGAGGTTTCAACATCATCCTCTAAATTCTGATCTGCAGCTAAGTTCTGATCAACAGCCAAATCTTGATGCCCACCTAAAGTCTGATTTTCATCATCCAGATTTTTAATTGGTGTAGTTGGAATATCTTCATTGAAATCAGCATCTTGAATTGGTGTTGTTGGTGGAGTGAATTGAGTTGCTGGAGCTTCCAAGTACAGAACCTCAGGCACAATCAAGTTATGAATATCAAGCACTTGTACCTGGGTCTTCAGTATGTACTTGTTCAATTATAGGTGACACAGGAGGTGTAGACACTCTGTCTTGAGCAGTTTCTGGTTGTGCAGAAGGAAGTGATTCAATAACAATTGGTTCTGTTGGGATCAGAGATTCTTGACCCCCTTCCTTAGCTGCTTCCTCATTATCTGAATCTGACTCAACTGTGTCCCTGTGAGCTCTTTGATTTTTCATTTTCTTCAAGGGTGGAGACACTATAGGAGCTTTATCATCAGGATTTAACTTTCTAAGCCTTTTGAGAGGCCTAGAACTCCCAATTACAGTATCTTTCTGAGAAGAGATCTTCTCAGCTTCTACAATAACATGTTCTGATGTTTGAACCTGTTACTCAGTTATTTCCTCAAATCAACAAAATTTAATCAAAACATTCATCACAAAATAAAATTAAAAATCGATGAAGTAAAGATTAATAAATTGCAATTAAACATGCACAGTCACATAATTTGAGAAACAAAGAACAAATCTTGCAATTAAAGAAAATTTCATTGATATATCAGATGAGTACATTTCATGAAATCTATCAATTACATGCAAAAATTACAAGATAGTCCTATTCTACGATTCTTAACATCAACAGCCTTAGTCCTAAGCTAGGAAGACCTAACGACTAGCTTATTCTGCTGCTGACGAAGAGCACTGCAAGACGAATGATTCGTTCTTGCTGACGGAGAGCTTCTCTCATTTCCTCTTCCAACCTATCAAGATGGAGATGGTACTCCATTAAAAAGAACAAGAGTTATGTGTGAACCTCTTGTGGAACTGAGTTCCAAAGCTCTTCAGGAATGGCAGTGACATGCCACTCCTGTTGCCATTCATCACAACTCAACTCGATGTTAAAGGTTTCATAGTTCAGGAACAAGTTGAAACGAACCATTTTTGTTGATGAGAATAAAAAGAGAGTGAGTTTGTGAGAAAATAAAAGGTGTTTTGGCTGGAATGAATAGTCGGTTTAAATAGCCAATAGAATACCAAAGAACGCGAGGACTGGTTAAAAATTATAAGTAAAAATAATGACCCCTCGACTCCCTAGACTGATGTGTAATAATAACAGTCAGTAAAAGATCTGAAGCCATATTTATGGGCACGTGATATAATAATAATTACTGTGTGCATACAGTTTTTCAAGACATACACGTTAACCACTAACCCATAATGATTATGACTGATATTTCTCACATAAACCAATATTCTGTAAAAATATGATCGTTCAAGTAATGACCAAAAATAAACCAAGTAAATAAATACTGCCACATCAGCATCAGAACTTGATTATTATCATAATTTAAAAGTCATCAGAATATGGCTTCTTAACTCGAAAAGTGAATGTTTATTCCTATAATTCTTCACACAAATACTGATATGGGTTCAACAGAACTTCCATCAGAACTTGTCCTCAGAATTTATGCAACTAACACTTAAACTGTTCATCAAAAACAACATTTATCACCACAGTAATTTTCATCATTCATATGGAGTGCATGTGTGTGCATTGAGCTAAATATCAGACAAAGAGTAAAGTCTGATTCACTTCAGCACATCTTAGAAATAAGGCATAACTAAGAACTTTGCTCAAAATCTGTCATTATTCTGAAGTCTACTATAGAATGAGTTCATGCATGAGTCCACCTCAACTGTTTTGTGCTCATTTTATGCATCTTTTGTAATTCCATTTTACAGTGGCTTCTCAGTGTAAGTGAGTCACGACTGCTTATCAGAATTTATGTTGTTATCAGAGTATTTCTCCAGTAATCATAGAGTATGAAAAGTCACCAAGAAATTTTTTTGCTTTTCTAATGCATATTACTTAATACCAGTAATGCACTTGGGTCTTCCCTTCCACATTTTTACTCTAGATCTCAAAGGAGTACCTGATTTTTATTTCTTTTCTTTTTCTTTTGATAAGTCTTTTGATAAGTGAGGCTTATCAGCACATAGTAAATCCATCAGATTTACTAACATCAGAACTTAACAGATAAGAAGCACCATTCTAGTTTTTGACTTAGTAATAAGATACACAAAGTAAACTTTAACTAAGCTCAATATCAGAATTTGCTTGTGTCAAAAGATTTCCACATTAAAAATGACTTCAAACATGGGATCTTTAGTATGTTAAAGACTACTAGGTCAGCATCTATCACAGTTATCCTCATTGGATTGAATAGTCACAGAAATATTCATATCACTATCAGAGTTTAGAAATTCACATTAGACAACAATCAGCACTTAAGCAAATTTCAATTTAAGCACAGAATACACAAAGATAGTAATATCTGTAAATACTGATCATAAAGTCTGATGTATCAGAACATAAACTAGGCAGATTTAGAGAAAGAACCTGAAACCATTCCAAGTTCATTTACCAATCTTGTAAAAGTAGCTTCACATAGTGGTTTTGTGAAGATATCTGCTAGTTGTTGATCTGTTGGAACAAAATGCAATTCCACTGTACCTTCATCCACATGTTCCCTTATGAAGTGGTACCTAATGCTGATGTGCTTTGTCATTGAGTGATGAACTGGATTACCTGTCATAGCAATAGCACTTTGATTATCACAATAAATAGGAATTTTAGAAAATTCTAACCCATAATCCAGTAACTGATTATTCATCCAAAGAATCTGTGCACAACAGCTTCCTACAGCAATGTATTCTGCTTCTGCAGTTGATATGGAAATTGACTTCTGTTTCTTGCTAAACCAAGAAACCAATCTGCCTCCAAGAAATTGGCAGCTTCCACTTGTTCTTTTCCTGTCAATTTTGCAACCTGCAAAATATGCATCTGAGTAACCTATTAGCTTAAAGTCTGATTCTCTAGGATACCCCAATCCCAGATTAGCTGTACCCTTAAGGTACTTTAAAATTCTTTTCACAGCTATTAAGTGAGGTTCTCTTGGATCTGCTTGAAATCTTGCACAAAGACAGGTAGCATACATGATATCAGGTCTACTTGCAGTAGATAGAGTAGAGAGCCAATCATACCTCTGTAATCAGTAATATCTACTAATTTACCAGTATCCTTATCCAATTTTGTTGCAGTGGCCATAGGAGTGGATGCACTTGAACAATCTTGCATTCCAAACTTCTTCAACAAATTTCTGGTATACTTAGATTGACAAATAAAAGTTCCTTCTTCATTCTGCTTGACTTGAAGGCCCAGAAAATAGTTAAGTTCTCCCATAATACTCATTTGATATCTTGACTACATCAGCTTGGCAAACTTCTTACAAAGTATGTCATTTGTAGAACCAAAAATGATAACCTCTGTCAGTACTTGTTGAAAGCTTGGCTTCATAAATGTTACCATGCCTGTATCCTTTCAGAACAACTTTGCCTGTAGATTTGCTTACAACTTCACAGTGTTCTTCAAAGAAATCCACATGATAACCTCTGTCACAGATTTGACTCACACTCAGCAGATTGTGTGTAAGTCTTGAGACCAGAGCTACTTCTTCAATGATGAGATTCCCAAGATTGATATTGTCATATCCCAGAGTTTTTCCAATTTTACCATCTCCATAAGAAACACCTGGGCCAGCTTTCTCTATAAAGTCTGATAGCAGGGCTTTATTTCTAGTCATATGTCCTGAACATCCACTGTCCAGAACTAGGATGTTTTTCCTATTGCCCTTTAAGTCAGCAGTATCAGAACTGCTATCAGCATTTGCCATCAAGGAATAGTTCACCTCACTTTCAGAATCTGAAGTGTCTGTCCAGCTTTTCTTCTTTGTGACAAGAGCCTTTCCTTTGTCACTCTTCACTTTCTTGCAATCAGGAGATATGTGGCATTTCTCACCACAGTTATGGCATTTAATATTTGAGTAATCTCCTCTGTCAGACTTTCCTCCTTTGCCTTCAGATTTTCTGAAACTCTGCTTATCAGAACTTGCACCTTTCCTGGAAAATTTCTTTCCCTTTCTGAATTTCCTGTATGCAATCCTTGTGATTTCTTTCACCATAAGAGCACACAGCTTCATCATCTCTTCATCAAGATCCATCTCAGGTAAGCTTTCAGTTTCTGAGTCATCATCACTATCAGAACTTGATGACTCAATATCAGACTTTGTGATGAGAGCATTTCCCTTGCCTTTTCTTGAGGTAGCTACTTTAGGGGATTCCTCCTCAACCTTAAGAGCAATTATCCTTGACTTTCTTCCATTCCTCTTGCTTCTTTGTTCCATCTCAAGTTCATGAGTCTTGAGCATCCCATAAATTTCATCAAGAGTTGTTTCATCAAGATTATGGTTGTCTCTTATAGTGGTGGCCTTCAAATCCCAACTTTCAGGAAGAGCTAACATGAATTTAAGATTTGAATCTTCAAGATCATATTCCTTGTCAACTAGTGACAAATCATTCAAGAGTTTGACAAATCTGTCATATAAACCAGTTAATGACTCATCAGGCTTTGAGTCAAAGTGCTCAGACTCTTGAGTGAGTATAGTCCTCTTGTTCTTCTTAATTGAATCAGTTCCCTGGCATCTTATCTCCAAGGCATCCCATATCTCCTTTGCAGTCTTGCAGTTAATTACCCTGTTTGACATGGTATTATCAATGGCACTATGCAGCAAGTGTCGTACCTTAGCATCCTTTGCAATCGATGAGATATCTTCAGCAGTATAATCACTTTTCTCCTTTGGTACAGACTTTGCTGGTTCACCTGCAACTACAACAGAGAGCTTGGTTGGCTTGTGTGGTCCTTTATTGATTCTGTCAAGGTATTCTGGATCTGTAGCTTCCAGAAACATAGACATCCTCACCTTCCATATAGGATATTCAGATGGTTTCAGTATGGGAACTCTAATAGTCTCATATCGATTATGGATTTGAATCTTTGGAGGTTCTTCAGTTTTGGTGGGCTTGGTTGGAGTTTGTTCTTCTTCATACATGATTGTTTTTGGATCTTAAACTGTTTGTGTGTTAGCAGATCTGCTCTGATACCACTTGTTAGGTCACACACACTGTAGAAGGGGGCTGAATACAGTGTTTACTATAATCAAATCGAATTAAAGAACACAAGTAACAAAACACAGATTTTATTCAACACAATAAACTTTGTTACAATATGGAACGGTCCTCTCTCAGTGATGAATAAATTATCACGAGAGCTGCTAGGGTTATAATGAATAATAACTTCGATAATGATAACACCTATAGTGTAAACCCTATGCCTGTGTTTATATACTACACAGTTACAAGATAATCTTCTAATTGATATCGAATATAATTCTGCTTTTTAAAATATATCAATCAGTTATCTTTTCTTCCTAGTATTCTATTCTTCATAGAATTCCTTCTTCATGCATATTTCTTCTTGCGTTTGTCTTGATCTTCTTTCCTTTCAATCAGCCGCCTGCCTTATCTGAAAGTCTCCTTAAGTCTTGATATTATCCCCTGATAAATATCTCCTGATAACTTAAGTTCTGATAACTTAAGTTCTGATATCTTAAGTTCTGACTTCAGTATAAGTACTGATTTCCAGTTAAGTACTGATTTGTCCTATTTAAGTAAGATCTAAAAATTAAACACAAATCATATTAGACATGACATCACAAATATATCTAACAAAAGGTTTCAAGGTTTTATTTAACAAAGAAGAATGCATTTTTATCAGCTAGAAAACTGGTGAAGTTGCTCTGAAAGGAGCAAGGAAAAGAAGCTTATTTGTTGCAGACTTGGACTCAGCAAATGAGGATGGAATTTGTTACTTCTACACCAAGGCATCTGTAGAGCAAAGCAAACTATGGCATAAGAAGCTGTCTCATTTGAATTTTAAAGCAATCAATACTCTAGTTAAAAAGGAGTTGGTGAGAGACATGCCTAATGTGGAATTTGCTCAAGATGAAGTCTGTGATGCTTGTCAAAAAGGAAAAATGAAAAGATCAAGTCATAAAAGTAAAACTGTGAATTCTATAAGTGCACCTTTGTAACTTATTCACATGGATTTATTTGGACCAGTTAATGTCTAGTCAATTTCAAGAAAAAGATATGCACTGATGATGGTGGATGACTACTCAAGATATACATGGGTAGAATTTATGCACTCTAAAGATGAGACTCCACACATCATAATTAAGCACATCAAGAAGATCGAGAAGCAGGCTGAAAATCAGAATTGTGTGAAAAGATTGAGAAGTGATAATGGAACAAAATTCAGGAATGCAACCTTAACTGAATTCTGTGAAGACAAAGGCATTGTTCAAGAATTCTCAGCTACTAGAATACCTCAATAAAATGGGTTAGTTGGGAGAAAGAACATAACACTAGTAGAGGCTGCTAGAATAATGCTACAAGATGCAAAGTTGCCAACTAGTTTTTGGGAAGAAGCTGTGAACACTGCATGCTATACTCAAAACAGATATCCCATTAACAAGAATCTTAGCAAATCACCCTACTCAATCTTGTCTAAAAGAAAGCCTACTGTGAAGCATCTTCATGTATTTGGAAGTAAGTGCTATATTTTGAAGGACAACTCTGAATATGTGGGAAAATTTGACTCTAAAGTTTTTGAGGTGATTTTTCTGGGATATTTTAATTGGAAAGAACTTCCTACAAGGTCTATGTGCTTGAACAAAAGAAAATTATGGAAAGTACAGATGTTACTTTTGATGATGACAAGTGCCCATGCTTGGAATGCCTTGATGAAAATGAAGCAGAAGCCCTAAGTTTGAAAATCTCAATATTGATAGTGATTCTGATGATAAAGCTGAAGTCAATACAAATCATAAAATAGATGGAGAGTCAACTGAACAAGTGAATCAGGAGAATGGAAGATCATCTCATGGACATGAATTTGATAGCACAAACTCGGGGGGGGGGGGGGATAGGAAAGTTCTACAAGCCATGCAAATGGTGAAGAAAACACAGAAAACTCAAGTCAACAAACTCACACCAGAAAGTGGGATAAAAGTCACACTAGATTAGCAATTATTGATGATCCAACTCCTGGAGTGAGGACTAGAAGTGCAACTGCAAATGAATGCCTCTATGCATGTTTTCTTTCATAAATTGAGCCAAAGAAAACTAAACAAGTCTTTTTTAACCTACTTGGATATCTGCTATGCAAGAAGAACTAAATTAGTTTGAGAGAAATAAAGTTTGAAAAGTGGTTCCTGCACCAAAGAACAAAAGTATAATTGGAACAAAGTGGGTGTTCAGGAACAAAATGGATGAAAATGGAATAGTCACCAGAAACAAAGCAAGGTTGGATACAAAAGGCTACTCATAGAAAGAAGGAATTGATTATGATGAAACTTTTGCTCCAGTTGCAAGACTTGAAGCAATAAGGATTTTTCTTGCATTTGTTGCACACCTTAAATTTCAAGGTATATGAAATGGATGCGAAGTGTGTATTCCTTAATGGTGAGTTGGAAGAAGAGGTTTATGTGCAACCGCCACCTGACTTTGAAGATCCAGAATTTCTAAGTTTTGTAGACAAGTTACTCAAGGCTCTCTATGGACTTAAACAAGCACCTAGAGCTTGGTATGACATATTGTCAGAATTTTTGATTAAGCATGGATTCACTAGAGGTACTATTGACAAGACACTCTTCTACAAGAAATATGGTGATGATATGATCCTAGTTCAGATCTATGTGGATGATATTATCTTTGGTTCTACAAATGAAAAGCTTTGCCAAAGATTCTCTAAGCTTATAAAGAGTGAATATGAAATGAGTATGATGGGGGAATTAAGTTACTTTCTTGGACTTCAAGTCACTCAAAGAAGTGATGGAATTTTTATCAGCCAAACTAGGTATGTCAAAGATTTATTAAAAAAGTTTAGTATGGTTGATTGTTCACCTGCATCTACACCAATTTCTACTGCTATAAAGTTGGATGAAGATAAAAAAGGTAAGAGTGTAGATATCTCTAGCTATAGAGGAATGATTGGATCTTTGTTGTAATTAACTGCAAGTAGACTAGACATCATGTTTGCAACATGTTTGTGTGCAAGATTTCAAGCCAATCCAAAAGAATCACATTTGATGGCTATGAAGTGGATTTTTAGATACTTGAAGGGGACTCCAAACTTGGGATTATGGTATCCTAAGGGAACTGGTTTTGAAGCTGTTGGATACACATATGCAGATTTTGCTGGATGCAGGGTTGACAGAAAGAGTACTAGTGGAAGCTGTCAATTTCTTGGACAAAGACTTGTATCCTGGTATAGCAAGAAACAACAATCTGTGTCAACTTCCACAGCTAAGGCAGAATACATAGCTGCTAGAAGTTGTTGTGCTCAAGTGCTTTAGATTAGAAATCAGCTAATGGACTATGGCCTAATGTTACACAAAATTCCAATTATGTGTGACAATACTAGTGCTATATCTATTGTGGCTAATCCAGTTAATCATTCTAGAAAAAAGCACATTGATGTAAGGTACCATTTTATTAGAGAACATGCTGCAAATGGTACCATTGAGCTTATTTTTGTTCCAACAGAAAAACAATTAGCTGACATTTTTACTAAACCTTTGGATGAAGTAACTTTCACCAGACTTGTAGGTGAAATTGGAATTCTTAATTCTTCATCCTAAGGTAAGAACTCAACTAATGTTTTGCAGAAGATTAATTTGTAATAAATCAAAATTTATTTGATTAATTGGAAATTAACTGAAATATGAATTATAAAAATTTCAGAAATCTCTGCATATTTATTTTTCAAAATTCAAATTTAGCTTGAAATTTTACAATTCTAAGAAAACTATCTAAATGTTGATTTGCATTTTCAATATGTAAAATTAGCATAAGGCACGATCAAACTGATCAAAAGTATTTAGAGAACTGAGTTCTCGATAAGTCTAATTGACTTATCGACAAGTCATTTTTAGACTTCTCGAGTGAGTTCTCGATAAATCAATCCCCTGACTTCTCGAGTGACTTCTCGATAAGCTTTATTATGACTTATCGATAAGTCATTGTAGAGTTCTCTATAAGTGTTAACTCACAGAGTTCTATACAAGTATAATTTTAGACTTATAAATAACTCAGAACTGGAATAATTTAATTCAATAAATTATTTTAGTAAAATACTTTTGGAAAAATTTATTCAGACTTTATTTGAATTTATTCAAATAAAAATTGGAAACAATTCAGTCCATTTTGGACAAACTGAGTATTTATTTGACATTTCGACAAGTCAGTTTTAGTTCTCTAAAAGAGTAAATTAAAATGACTTCTCGATATGTAATTCTCTTTTCAAAATGACTTCTTGATAAGCAAATTCTAAACATTTATTTTTGAGTTCTCGATAAGTCATTTGCTTTTACTATAAATACTCAGACATCTCGACATACACATACTTATGCCTTCGAGAACTCTAAGTGACCTAGATTTTTCTAAGCAAAATTGATTTCTCTCTTATTTCAAACTCTTTCTCTTCAATTGTTCTTACCCACTAAACTTCATACTCTTCTCAATGGCAACAAATATTATTGTACCCTTTATCCCAAAAGATACCAACTTTCTTGCATTTTTAGATACAAATCAAGCTCCTGAAGCTTTCAAATGCTTTGTGAAGTTTCTTTCTGAAACATACTTTGTGGGAGCTCTTACTGCTAATCTTGTGCTTTACTTGGATGTTTTAGGGGATTTATGGAACACAACAGTAACAAGAACATCTGTGCATGAGAACCGGCTACATCAATTGTGATAAATTGTAGAATCAAGGGCCAACAAGTGGAGATTTTTGAGAATGATGTCAACGTAGCATTAGGCATACCTACTGACAAGCTGGCGGAGGCTCCAACTCAGGATAAGCTTTATGAATTCATGGACTTTATCAATTATTCTGAGAAGATTAATCTATCAAGCATGAACAAAATGAATCTGAGGAGAGAGTGGTCCTTTCTTTTTAATTAAGTGATAAGGGCTTTCACTTGCAGAAAGTCAGGGTTTGACAACATCTCTAGTGTTGTCCAGAAGCTGGTCTACTCAATGGCTCACAACAAACAGATCAATATAGGACACTACACATTAGAGGAGTTGAGCACCAGACTAACAATGCCATTAGAGTCAAGAGGTAAGGAAATTTTTCATCCTAGATTCATTATGTCTACTTTAAACTATAAAGTTAATGACATATATATGATAGATGGTGTAGATAGATCATTAGTAGGAAATTATAAGCAAGTGTCCAAAATTCTATTTGGATCACTATATACAAAGAATAAGGTACAGGTGGGTTTTAAATTAACTCCATTCATGTTGGAAAAATTTAGTTCTTATCCTTACCCCATGCCTGACATGAGGACAAATGTTCAATCTAGTATAGCAATGGTCCATGAACTTATGGAAGTACTAACACAGGAACAACAACAGGGACCTTCCAATGTTGTGACCCTTTCTTCTATACCAATAGAAGCTAGGAAACCGACCACTTCATCCTCCCAAAAGGGTGAAGTGAGTAAAAAGAAGAGAAAGTAGGAAAACCTACCAATTATAACTGAGAGTGGTGAGAACAAACACCAACAGAGTCACCCTAGGTCAGAAAACCAAAGACGGGTAAAAACTTAGAGTTGACCACTCAAGCCACCTCTGCATCCTCTCAAAAGGATGTAGTTGTAAATAAGGGACTTAAACAGACTCTAGATTACCCTCTCAAAAGGATGTCTCTATTGAAAAGAGAATTAACCCAAATGCACCCTGTAAAGAGTCTGCACAACCATTAGGGATGGCCATCGGGTCACTTCGGGGTCAGGGAGTGCTATCCCCGACCCCGATCCCCGAACCCAAAATCGATCCCCAAACCCACCCCGGTCCCCGAACGGGGATTATTTTACTCCCCGTTCCCCGCCCCAAACGGGGAAGGGGGATCCCCGTGGGGATTTGGGGAAATTTTTATTTTTTTCGTTTAATAAAAATTGAATTTTAAATAATATTTTTCAATAAAAATTCACATAATAAATCATAATATATAGATTATCTTTTAAATTTAATATTAATGTTTAACCTTAATTTGAATTAATATTTATTTCTAGTATAATAATAAACAAAAATAATATTATTGTAATGAAATAATATCACGATAAGTACATTTAAATCATATAGGAGATAAGAAATTGAAAATAATAATATATTTTATATATTTCAATATTTATTTGAGATATATATATATACAATATTATTTTTATTTAAAATACAATTCGGGGTCGGGGATCGGGGCGGGGAGACACTAATCCCCGCACCCGTTCTGATCCCCGATTTTTTTACACATATCTCCCTGATCCCCACCCCGTACCCGAAAAAATCCCCGATTCCCCCCCCCCCCCCGGTTTGGGGCAGGGATCGGATCGGGGTCAGGCGGGGCGGGGAAATGCCCATCCCTAACAACCATCACTTGAACAAATTCATATGTATGGGAGGAGAAATAAGGATGGCAAATACAAGGAGATCACATCTCTTGAAGCTCCCTCATCTATTCAGGGGGAGTTGCCAACACTCAACACTGAAATTCAAAATCTTATCTCTAAAATTTGTTCTTCCTACACAGAACCTGAATCTAATTCTCAGCTACAATCCCAATCAAGTGACTTGGTTCAAGAAACCTTTTTCACCACCCAGACACCAAATTTAGATGGTGAGAGGCTACTAGCTGGGGTAGACCCTGATGACACCATCACAAATATGGGGGATTCATCAGTTTTTACTAAAGACCCCATGGTGGTTACAGATGCACTTTCATGTGCAAATCAACCTTCACAGGCTGTAAGGTTTGAGGGTAAAACTCCTGAGGGGGAGCTATCTAAATCCTCTCCTATAACACCCTCCAAATACGGGGTATAGATTGGAGGCATTATTAACACTAACTACTCACTAAACCTGTACAAGAAGAATATAAATAAAATAATTACCCCGAACTACTACTGCTCAGGATCTTTTCAAGGTTAAGGATTGAAAACAAGAACTACAAACCAACTTTATTACAAACCAGTTTAAAATATCTATCTCACGAATTCTCTTTATTACAAAACATTATTCTATCCACATTTTAAACTAAACAACTTTTATTCAAAATACCACTATTTTTTATTCTGCTACACCTGATCTGGCAACTCAAAGCTCTCTTCCGGGATAGAGACAAACACCCTTGGTATAAGAGGGTCCCGCTGCTTGACTCGCTTCTTGACTACTCGGTTTCTGATGGGTTTCATTCTCAACCTTAATTGAAAAACAAGGTGAACAATAATAAAAGAGGGTGAGCCAAAATTGCTCAACAAGCCTGCAACAATATATATATAGTATAAAGAGAGAAGAATAAATGAATTGGTAATCTGCTGGGTTGAACAACCATCTGTTTCTGTATAGAATAATAATTTGTCATTACTGGCGAGTGCCAAATGAACAAGAGTGGAAAGAAGAACCAACATATGCACTATAACCTGTTGATCAGTCAGGATACAGTACGGATCTATACCCAACTGCATAGACCCAACCAACATAAGGGGTACCCAGGCAACTATGGCCTCATAATCAAGGGTCCGGTTAATACCCGGCCCGTATCGTAACCATCCAGTCCATAGCTTAGCATCCGGAACAATCGGTATGCTTTTGATGTATCCCAACATCAGGATATATCAGAGTATATGTAATAAGGGTATCAACATTGGAATATGAATAGAGGATTCAATAAATTGGGAGAAATCAAGAATCGAAATAAAATAGAAACAAGAATCAATAATTGTGTAACAATGTATATGAACAAGAATTATCAAAGTGTAATTGATATGGGAAAGTGGGGTATATTTCACTATTCTGAACTTAGAATAGGGGAAAAACTTGCCTGGTGTGCACTTCACCTCGTATGCCTCACTCCCTTCTGTCTCTGGCTTGATTCGCCTTGTTGGTACTAAATCTATCATGGAAAGATATTCGTTTAGATAACTTACTATTATTCCCAAGGAACTAACAATGACATTTACAGAAGGGGGTTGAATATAAATCTCAAAACTTTTTCAAGTTTTGAGCAGTTTCAAAAGCTAAGTGTATGATGAACAGATGTGTGTGAATTGCTTTAAGCAAGTGCATACAGATGTATATTTAAAACACAAATGTAAAGAACACAAAGGCTTTAAAAACTTTTCTGGTGGATTTGTTGTTCCACCAGAGATGTGTATTTCAGAAAATCTGTGATACAAAGAATTGTTCAAAGCTGCTTCCTAGTACAAACTAGATAATTTTCTCTCTGAATTTTTCTAAACAGCTCTTGAAAATTCATACCTAATTACTAGCTGCAACTTGGTTTATATATCACCAAGTAATTCAAGTGAAGACAAAGATAAAATAAAATTATAAAATAGTTCTTCACATGTTTCTTCTTCATTTCTCTGTCCAATGCAATCTAAGATAATCTGTGAATCTTTGAATACTTCCTTGTTTGCACCAGAATGGAAATGCTGCTTTTTCTTGATTCCTCCAAGAGGCTACCACATTCCAATTGTCTCTGTCAACCCATGTGCCTCTGTCAACTTATGAATTGTCACTATCAACTGCTATGGAACTGAGCATCCATTGAAACTTTCATCCGTTGGTGGCTTTATTCGTTGATGCTCTTATCCGTTGATGCTTTAGCACTTGAAGCTTTATCCGTTGATGCACTAATCCGCTGATAAATGTTATCCGTTGAAGCTTTAGAGACATTCGTTGAGGCTTTGTTTCTCATCCGTTGAAGGTCTTTAATTTATCAGTTGATACTACTTCATTTATACAAAATTACAAGGCATGAAATATTTACAATTAGCCCTCCTATTTGCATATCCACTAGTAGTCAACATGACTTATAATTTCCTACAACTTCTAAGAATTATAACTCATTTACAAAGACTGAAATGTGCTACAATACTAAACTTATTTCTAAGTAAAGCTACTCCATCAACGGAAAGCCAAAGTGGTCTTATCCGTTGAGGCTACAAGCACTAGATTTCTACTTAAGTGTTTTGTTTAACTTATCATCAAACTAATACACATATATTCCTAATAATCTCCCCCTATTTATGTCTACTAGAATTGTAGGCATAAATTCAGGGTTAACTTGATGATAACAAAACACTTGACAAATATATGAATTGAAACTAGGTAGAAATTCAAAAGTGCTGCAAAAGTGTATGTACTGAGATAGAGTTGAAGATTTACAGTGTTTCCAAGGGTGCTCCTTTAGCCTGAGCAAATCAGTTTCTTTTCCTTTGTTCCCTTGTTTTCTTCCCTAGCCTCCTGTCATTTTCCTCTACTTGGAGTTGGAGTTGTCTGTAGAATTTAGCTTCATCTTCATCACTGATATCCAACTTAGATTGCATGTCCTTGAGAGTTTCATTACTGGCAATCTTAAGCTGGTCTTCAAGTCTGAAAAATCTTCTGACTCCTTTATTGTCTCTAAACTCCATCAACCAATGAGGTGATTTATGAATTATAGTTCCATGCTCTGGGATGAGTAATGTTCTAGGCAAGGAATTTGACTCCCACCAAGTCTTCCTTATGCTGGCAATCTTGTTGAGAATCTCAGTCTTGGCAGTCCTGGTAAAACCAGTGTCCCTTTTTATAGCTGAGTAGACTCTAATCAAGGTAGAATAGCCCTCATTTAGAATTCTTTGAAGAGGCCAAGTCCTTTCCACACTTCCTTTATACTTGAACACTAGCCTTTCTGGTAGCTGTCCATGGGCATTTATTCCCCTTACTTCCTCCAGCTCATCCAGGTAAAGTTTAATATCTGTATATTCTTTTATATCACAAATATGAACATAATCATCCTTTGAGGCTTGTGGCTTAGGCTTAGGTTTATGTTTCTGAGTGAATTTACTTGAGGTTGGGGGAGGTGTGGATTTGGATTTTCTTTTCAGTTCCTTTGGTGGTGGAGAAATAGTTAAGAAGGTACGCAATTTGATGGTGTCCCAATCAATAGGTTCCCCTTTAGGGATGACTGGTTCACCATGGATATTGATACTGGGATCAGCAACAAAAGGTTCAGGAATGGAAGGTTGTGGTTTGGATTTTGATTGGATTACTTCAGTGTCATCTTCACTCTTCCTTTTTGCCCTAACCTTTTTTCTGTTACCCTTCTGCCATTTCTTTCTTTCCTCACTTTCTTCTTCCACACATTCACCAACCATATTCCCCATATTCACATTTATGCTTTCAGTCTTGTTTCCTTTACTCTTGTCTTCAATCTTCTTCTGTTCTTCAATTAGACTTGACTTTAGCTGTTTTTCAAGCTTTGCTTGTGCTCTTTTGTCAGCCTTCAGCTTTTTAGCTTCTTTCTTTAGCCTCATGGTCTCTTCCCTCTTGGCTATTGAGAATTCGGGATGCCCTTGAATCACACAGATACTCTTTCCCTCTCTATAGATGATAGCCATATTCATTCTTTCCACTACATCCTTGGTCTCTTTGTGCTTTATGATATTACCACCCAAAACTTTGTCTTCATCAGGCTTTGGAAGAGGAAAATCCACTTCTTTTAGCTGAGCATGAGTTAGAGGGTTCTTTGTAGAGGCCTTGTTGAATCTAGTGGTTGGCCTGAGTACCATGGGCTTCAGGTTCCTTTAAGAGGTTTCTCCAACCTTATTCCTCCTTACTGGCTTGTGCTCCATAATGATTGACTCAACTTTTGTGCTATGTTTCACAGATAGAGATTTTGCAGTTGTAGAACCAAACACTTGTTGCATCCTTTCATCAATTTTCCTCCTTTGCTCTTTCACTTTCATCTCAGCTGCTGCTAGCTGGATTAGATCAATTCCATCAAGCTTTCCTTTGATTTGAAGTGTTGGAGAAGTAGTGATGGCAAGAACTAGCACTTTGGATATTTGAATGTGTGTAGATGGCTCCCCTTCCTCTTTATTCTCCCCCTTTTTGTTATCATCAAGGAGAGGGGTCAAGCCCTCTGCTTTAGCCAGTTGCACTAGAAGACTAGTCTGGGACTATTGATTTTGAAGAATGGTCACCATAGAGTTTTCAATAATTTGAACTATTTCCACCAATTTGGCCATCTTCTTTTCAGCATCTGATTCTCTTCTCAGTCTCACTAACAGTTCCTGCATGGTACCAAAGGGCATGATTGTATCCAGCTTCTCAGTATTGTAGGACTTTAAGTCAGCTATATCCTTTTTGAGTTCATCCATACTTAGATTCTGTCTTAATTGTTGTAGCTTCATGAGATGTAGAGAATCTAAGTGGGCTTGAAGAATGGCCTTGGTACCAGCATTGGAAGTTTCCTGGATTGCCTTTTGGATAACCATGACTTGTTTAACTAAGGATACATTGAAATGCCCTGGTATAGACTCCTTTGTCAATGCCCATTCAGGTAACTCTGGAATAGAACTTGAGCCTACACCTCCCCCTAAGCTCATGCTTCCATCAAAAGAACCAGAGTCATCATTATTAGAATTTACTCCAAATTCTTCAGATGGCTCTCCAGCAGAAGGCATCATATTGACAGCAGCTTTATCTCTTTGTAGAGATTCTGAAGTATGTACTAGGTTTAAAGTCTTTTCTGCCTCCTCATTGCCCTGAGTAGCCAACAGTTGATAGGCTGACACAGGATGAGTAAAAGTGTCAGCATCCAAGGAAATGTTATCAATTTCAGTTTTGTAATGTTGCTAAAATTGTCTTTCCTTGTCAGCATCATCCACAATCATTGACTCACTAACAATGGCTGGATCCACCCTTATACCTCCTGTACCTGCTTTTCTCTCAATTTCTCTCTTTTCTTGCATCAGGGGCTCCCCCTGGCTCACACTCCTCACACCCTCACCTTCACCTACTAAGGTGGTACTCCTCTCACTTTCTTTTGCCATGCTAGAAGAAATAGCATGCATATTTAGACTCTCAAGCTCTCCTTTTTCCTGGGAGCAACCCAGCCTCTCACTCAAGTTTTCACTCCCTTCCCCCAGCCCTAGAAGTGATTGTACAGTAACCATGTCTTCTACACTTGGAGTTAATTCAGTTGTTTGTGTAGAGACCATCAACGGATAAAGAATATCCGTTGAAGTTTAAACTGATGGTATCAACGGATAACTGCTCCTAAGCTTATCTGTTGAAGAACAACCACTTGTCAACGGATGAGGGATATCCGTTGAAGAAGGAAAAGAAGTAGAAATTGAAAGTGATATAATTGTTGAATCTGTGTGGATTGATTTTAAATTAAGTGACACAGATTCTTCAACTAGGTCTGAAAGAATTGGCTGATGATCCAAAAAATCATCTAAAAGATGATGATCACCAGTACTTGAGTGGGGCACCTCCCTGAGTTGTAAAGAGGGAGAATCAGGAATTGATGTGAAGATCATGTTCACATGCAGAGATGGTGATGGAGAATTTGGTGATTGATGTGTGTCAATTTTGAGAGAATGGGGCTGTGACTCCACATTTGTTGGAGTCACATCAAGCTGAATTTGTGAAGGCAAAGATACAAGTGATTGTATCTGTGCAGTGTGTGCACCCATTATGGAAGCTAGGGTTTTGACCTTCTTTCTTCTTGTGAAGACTTTTACAGGGGAGTGTGTGGCTTCAGTGACCCTCCCTCTTTTGTTCTATGACCCTGGTTGGGGACTATTTTTAATAGCTACACCCTTTTGGGAGGGTGCAACTAGGGATGAGTTTGAATCCTTTTTAACCACCACAGTCTTTTGAGAAACTGTGGCTTGGCTAGCTTGGGTACCACTCACCTCTCCTACCTTATTCTGGGGGTTTTCTTTATGTTCACCCTCCCCTACCACTAACACCCTGTTCACTCCCCTCATGATTTATGGTAGTTGTTACAACTGTTGTCTTTTGAGAGACAACAGAGGTGGCTTTCTTTGACTTGGGTTTTGAAACTTTAGATTTGGTGGCCTTGGTAGAAATCTGTTGGGGCATTGACACAGATCCCATGGCCACACTTGAAGGCAAAGAAATGATGGGGTTGGAAGTAGTAGGAGTTGAAGAAGTATTTACCTCACTTACCTGAGGTGCATCCATGATTGGTAAGTATACCAATGGCACCTTACTGTTGAGGTCAATCCTTAAAAGATCTGCAAGGACCCTCTTCTCTTGTACCCAGCATTTGAGTTTATTACTCTCATTATTTATGACCAAACCTTCAGCAACATGGTTAGCCAATAACATAAAGAATCTAGCATAATAGATGTTATGAGTTCTATTAGCTTTGTTACCTAACCTAGTACCCAATTCTAGCATAACATAGTTGTTAAAATTATAGTACCTATCAGAAACCAGCATATAGAGCATATTAACAAGAGCTGAAGTTATTGCATCAAAATTACTAATTTTCCCAGAGAAAACCTTGATAAAGGCATCACTGAGGAAACTCCATTCTTTCCTAAGGCCTTTTCTCTTAATACGGCCTAAACTATTAGAATCAAGGGAATAGCCTATGGAATCTAACATGCTAAATACATCATTATCAGTGTGTGGTGTCATGGCATTGATTTCAGGTAATTTATAACAGGACTGTATATCATCAGAGTTGATACAGTAATTCTTACCTTTGAGAGAGAAGGAGATGGTCATATCAGTGGGGTTGAACTCAGCAGTTGTCCAAATCTCCTCAACTACCTCACAGTAAATCATTGGGACTTCCAGCATTGCATAGCTCAGTTTGCAGTTCTTGATGAAATCCATCATCTTGTGATAATCTGAGTGGGCTTCATTCTTTTCCACCAAAGCTACGAAATTGTTTTTCTCATAGACAAACCCAGTTTGGGACATTATCTTTACTACCGGTGCCATTGTTGTGGGTAGGAGTTGCAGAGAAAAGTTGAGAGTTTTGGGAGAGAAAGAGAGTAAAAGCTTTTTAAAATTCAAGAAAGCGTAAAATGAAAATAAGAATTCAAAGGGGCTTTTATACTTTCTCAAATTAAAACATAAAGAGAACAATATTTTTTAAGTAAATTACAGCCGTTTGAGAATAAAAGAAAACTGTATGTATTCTAAAAACTGCCTTTAATACAAATACATATAACTGTATATATATATGTATCAACGGTTAAGAAAATAGAATCAACGGCTGTGACTCATTCAAAACGACTGATGTGACAGTTCAACGGATGAGGTAAACGGTCATCCGTTGAAGATTAACACAGTTTTATCCGTTGAAGGATAAATTTCCAGAAATGTATTTGTCTTTCAACGGATAATGAACATTCGTTGATGGAACAACTTTGGCTTTCAACGGATAGAAAATATCCATTGATAGGATAAACTTTACTTAAAGCCAATTTTGCTCTTGCAACAAATTCATTTCAGACTGCATAACAAATTACAATTAGGACATGAATTTAGAAATAATTAAGCATACCTAGCTCACTTACCAGTCTTGTGAATGTTGATTCATCAAGTGGCTTGGTAAATATGTCTGCAATTTGTTTTTCACTTGGAACAAAATGAAGTTCCACTGTACCATTCATCACATGTTCCCTTATGAAGTGGTACTTGATGTCAATGTGCTTGGTTCTTGAATGCTGCACTGGATTTTCAGTAATGGCAATGGCACTTGTGTTGTCACAGAATATTGGAATTTTGTCAATATATAGCCTATACTCAAATAGTTGATTCCTCATCCATAATATCTGTGCACAGCAACTACCAGCAGCAATGTACTCAGCCTCAGCTGTTGATGTAGAAACATAATTTTTCTTTTTACTGAACCATGACACAAGCTTATTACCTAGAAATTGACAGGTGCCAGTTGTACTTTTCCTGTCTATTTTGCAACCTGCATAATCTGCATCTGAGTAGCCAATTAGATCAAAACCAGACTCTCTAGGGTACCAAATTCCTAGATTTGGAGTCCCTTTGAGATATCTGAAAATTCTTTTAATAGCAACTAAGTGAGATTCTCTAGGATCAGCTTGAAATCTAGCACAAAGACATGTAGAAAACATTATATCAGGTCTACTAGCAGTTAAATATAGAAGTGAGCCAACCATGCCTCTATAGCTTGTAATGTCCACAGACTTTTCAGCCTTGTTTAATTCAAGCTTAGTGGAAGTAGCCATGGGAGTTTTTGCAGATGAACATTCCATTAAGTCGAACTTCTTTAAAAGATCATAAATATATTTAGTTTGACTAATGAAAATTCTACCACTAACTTGTTTAACTTGTAAACCAAGAAAATAAGTTAGCTCTCCCATCATGCTCATCTCATATTTACATTGCATTAAATTAACAAACTTTTTACAAAGTTTATCATCTGTAGAACCAAATATAATATCATCTACATAAATTTGAACAAGTATAGTAGAGCCATTAACATTTCTAAAGAAAAGAGTTTTGTCAACAGTACCTCTAGTGAAGTGATTATCTAGAAGAAATTTTGACAAAGTCTCATACCAGGCTCTAGGTGCTTGCTTTAGTCCATAGAGTGTTTTCAACAGATAATACACATAGTCTGGAAAATTTGGATCTTCAAACCCTGGAGGTTGACTCACATAGACTTCTTCCTCCAATTCTCCATTCAGAAATGCACTTTTGACATCCATTTGATAGACTTTGAAATTGGCATGGGCTGCATAGGCTAGAAAAATTCTGATGGCTTCTAGTCTTGCAACAGGAGCAAATGTCTCATCAAAATCTATACCCTCTTGTTGAGAGTAGCCTTTGGCAACCATTCTAGCTTTATTCCTTATGACAATGCCATTTTCATCCATCTTATTTCTGAATACCCATTTTATGTCAATAGAACTTTTGTTCTTTGGCTTGGTACCAGCTTCCATACTTTGTTCCTCTCAAATTGGTTTAGCTCCTCTTGCATAGCTACAACCCAATCTGGATCCAATAGAGCTTCTTCCACTCTCTTAGGTTCCTCCTGTGATAGAAAACTACTGTATATACATTCATCTTGAGTAGCCCTTCTAGTTTGCACCTTAGATGTTGCATCACCAATGATTAGTTCAAAGGGATGATTCTTGGTCCATTTCCTTTGAGGTGGTAGATTTGCTCTAGATGAGGTGGCCTCAGTGTTGTCATGATGTGAGATAGAGTGTTGATTAGTTGAAACTCCCCCTGAGTTATTGGTCCTTTGCAAGGAACTGGGAGTTCTATCAACTGATGATGTAATTTGATTATCCGTTGATGAACTATGATCAACGGATGCTCCATTATGTACTTCAACGGATGATGCACTTTGTCTTTTAACGGATGCTGAGTTATGACTTTCAACTGATGCAGCATTTTGTGCATTATCCAAAGGCAAATTTTGAATCCTTTTTGAAGTGTCTTCTCCATCATTCTCATCTTCACTGTCATCACAATATATCTCAATGTTGTCAAATTTGAGTCCTTCATGGTGTCCCTCATCTGTTAGTCCATCAATCTTTTTATCATCAAACACAACATGCACATATTCCATAACAATGTTGGTTCTTAGATTATAGACCCTATATGATTTTCCAGCAGAATAACCAACAAATATCCCTTCATCAGCCTTTGTATCAAACTTACCTTTCTGATCAGGTTGGTTCCTTAGAATGTAGCATTTTCAACCAAAGACATGAAGGAAGTTTAAGGTTGGTTTTCTTCCCTTGAACCATTGATAGGGAGTCATGCCTTTTGCCTGATTAATTAGAGATATATTCTGAGTGTAACATGCACAGTTAACAGCCTCAGCCCAAAAATATATTGGGAGTTTTGGCTCTTCAAGCATTGTTCTTGCAGCTTCAATTAGTGATCTGTTCTTCCTTTCCACCACACCATTTTGTTGTGCAGTCCTTGGAGCTGGTCCAATCACTAGGCAATATCTTTTTCTTGAAATTGACAATACATTGACTGGTCCAAAAAGATCCATGTGTAGCAGTTGTAATGGTTCATCAATTGCTGATTCAAGCTTCTTACTGAATGATGCTCTCTTTTGTTTTCCTTTCTGACAAGCATCACACAGTCCATCCCTTGAGAATTCCACTAGAGGCATTCCTCTAACTAAGTCCTTTTTGACTAGATCATTCATTGTCTTGAAATTCAAATGGGACAGCTTCTTGTGCCATCGCCAACTTTCATCTTGACTTGCTTTGCTGAAAAGACAAGTGATTGATTCTGCATCGGTAGAGTTGAATCGGCCAAGTACACATTCCCTTTTCTAACTCCAGTTAAAACCACTTTGTTGTCCTTCTTACTGATAACAACACAGGCTTCAGAATTAAAGGAAACAGTATTCCATCTGTCACATAGTTGACTGATGCTCAATAGATTGTGTTTGAGACCATCAACTAATGCAACTTCATCAATGATGACATTTTCCTTTGAAATCAAGCCATACCCCATAGTGAACCCTTTGTTGTTATCTCCAAAGGTTATGCTAGGGCCAACTCTCTCCTTGAACTCTGTGAGCAGGGTGAAATCTCCTGTCATGTGCCTTGAACAACCACTGTCCAAGTACCATAGATTCCTTCTTTTTCCCTGCACACAACAAAATCAAATCAAGTTGATTTTGGTACCCAAGTTTCCTTGGGTCCAGCCTTGTTAGTCTTTTTCCTAGACTTCATACTTCCTGTACCTTTTGACTTAGGTAACTTTAAGTCAACCTTGGTCTCAGATGTAGTTGGTTGAAGTGTAGGGTTAGTCACAGAATCATTTAGCACATTTGGTTGAATTTGATAAGGCATAGATTGTGCAAACATGTTATTCCACATAGGCATGTTGTATGGCATTTGAGGCTTACTAAATGCAGCAAAATAAGGATTATTAGCATATGGCATGTTTGCAAAATGTGCATGAGAATTCTTCTGAGATAAAACAAGCATGGCATGCAATGGTGACATAGACATGTTAGGCATGGAAGGAGTTAAAGGCATGGGAGCATTCTTAACAGATTTGCAGTTAGCAGATAGATGATTAACACTACTACAATGCACACAACTTTTTCTAGGAGCATACTTATCAGGTGTGTAGTTGTTGTGTTTGTTAATCCCTACCTTCCCATTTCTATTAGATTTTCTTTTAGTTTCCTTTTTATCCTCAACCAATTTAAGCCTATTCTTCAACTGGTCTAAAGTCATGTGTCCTATATTCACCTTACTAGCATCTTTGGATGTGCTAGCTTCTTCTTTGACAAAGTTCTTGGAAGTTGAACCAAACTTCTTACTGAGATTTTTCAAATTATCCTTTTTAGAATCATTTGCCTGTTTTAACTGATCAGCCTTCAACGGATGCTCCTTTTCTTCCTTCAACGGATGACTTTCATCATCCGTTGATTCCACATCCGTTGATAGTCCATCAATCAATTCCATTTCCTTTTTGTTTTTCTTCCAGGCATTCTCACAGAAGGATTCAATTCCTTGAACTTTGGAAATTTGAGCACTAACATCCCTAGATGTTTTCCAGGCCTTGATTACCTCTTGCTCACGTTCTAGTTGTTTAGAAATGATTTCTACTTTCTTAACAGACTCTTCTAGTTCACTCTCAACAGATAAGCATTTGATTTTAATCTTTTCAAGCTCAATTACCTTACCCTCTAACATAACATACCTATCACTTAAAAATAGATTATTCTCTTTAATTCTCATGTTCTCTTTAGTCAGTGATTTAAGTGAAATACATAAGTGATATAATTCAGTAGACATATCATTTATAGCTTCATTGCATTCATCTTTAGAAAGCTGAGAGAGGTCAGTAGTGATTACCTGGTTGCTTGATGAACTAGTTTCATTCTCATCAGAATTAGCCATTAGGGCTAGGTTGACATACTCCATATCATCATCTTCATTGGCTCCATCAGCTGCCCAGTCATTTTCCTGAGTCAGAAAAGCCATTTCCTTTTGTTTGAGCAATTCAAAATATTTCTTTTTGTAATCCACTTGCTCAAATTTCTTCTTTTCAGAAGTTGGCTTTCTACACTCACTTGCAAAGTGTCCACTTGTGCCACAGTTATACCACTTGAACTTAGACTTGTCCACCATGTTCTTGTTTGGCTTAGTGGCTCTAAAGTTTTTCTTGAATTTCATCTTTGCAAATCTTCTGGACAGAAAGGCCAGATGTTCATCAACATCATCAGAGTCATCTTGAATGGAATTGTCTTCAACCTCAGCTGCTTGCTCCTTTCCCTTACTTGATTCTGATTTTCTTGTGCCACTTTTGAGACTTGGCAATGTCTTTTCTTCATTCCTGGCTTCAATTCTCTCATTTTCAGCTACAAGTGCAACTGATCCACCTTTTTTCTTTCCCTTCTCCAACAGCTCATCTTGCTCCATCTCAAGTTCATAGGTCTTCAAAATTCCATATAATCTTTCAAGTGTGAAGTCCTTATAATCTTGAGAATTCCTTAGTGAAACAGTCATAGGCTTCCATTCCTTTGGTAGAGACCTTAGAAATTTTAAGTTGGAATCCTTGACTTGGTACACTCTGCCATACAGCTTCAATCCATTCAACAGTTTCTGAAATCTATTAAAAGTATCATTCAATGATTCTCCTTCTTCAGAATGAAAATATTCATATTGTTAAATGAGAAGCTGCATTTTGTTTTCTCTAACTTGCTCAGTACCTTCACAAATAAGTTGTACAGTATCCCAAATTTCCTTAGAAGAGAGGCTGTTAATGACATTATCAAACATATCTTTGTCTAGGCCATTAAACAGAATGTTCATGGCCTTCTTGTCCTTGTGAACCTCTTCAATATCTTGAGGAGTCCATTCTGCTCTTGGCTTGGGAATAGACTGTCCAACAGCAACTGTGGCAGTAGCAGCTGTGGCTACTTTATGAGGGATGTGAGGACCATTCTCAATGCAGTTTATGTATCTTTCATCTCGAGAGAGAAGATGTAGATGCATCTTCACTTTCCAGTGATGATAATTATCTCTTTCCAGGATTGGAATCTTCACTCCAATATCCTTCTTACTCATGATGTTAGTAGAATAGATCATTAAACTCTTTATATGTTAAGAGCTTGCTCTGATACCAATTGTTATTCCCAAGGAACTAACAATGAGATTTACAGAAGGGGGTTTGAATGTAAATCTCAAAACTTTTTCAAGTTTTGAGCAGTCTCAAAAGCTAAGTGTATGATGAACAGATGTGTGTGAATTGCTTTAAGCAAGTGCAGACAAATGTATATTCAAAACACAAATGTAAAGAACACAAAGGCTTTAAAAACTTTTCTGGTGGATTAGTTGTTTCACCAGAGATGTGTATTTCAGAAAATCTATAATATAAAGAATTGTTCACAGCTGCTACCTAGTACAAACTAGATGATTTTCTCTCTGAATTTTTCTAAACAGCTCTTAAAAATTCACACCTAATTACTAGCTGCAACTTGGTTTATATAACACCAAGTATTTCAAGTGAAGACAAAGATAAAATATAATTATAAAATAGTTCTTCACATGTTTCTTCTTCATTTCTCTGTCCAATGCAATCTAAGATAATCTGTGAATCTTTGAATACTTCCTTGTTTGCACCAGAATGGAAATGTTGCTTTTTCTTGATTCCTCCAAGAGGCTACCATATTCCAATTGTCTCTGTCAACCCATGTGCCTCTGTCAGCTTATGAATTATCACTATCAACTGCTATGGAACTGAGCATCCATTAAAACTTTCATCCGTTGGTGGCTTTATCCGTTGATGCTCTTATCCGTTGATGCTCTTATCTGTTGATGCTCTTATCCATTGATGCTTTAGCCGTTGAAGCTTTATCCGTTGATGCACTCATCTGTTGATGGATGTTATCCGTTGAAGCTTTAGAGACATCCGTTGAGGCTTTGTTTCTCATCCGTTGAAGGTCTTTAATTTATCAGTTGATACTACTTCATTTATACAAAATTACAAGGCATGAAATATTTACAATTAGCCCTCCTATTTGCATATCCACTAGTAGTCAACATGACTTATAATTTCCTGCAACTTCTAAGAATTATAACTCATTTACAAAGACTGAAATGTGCAATAATACTAAACTTATTTCTAAGTAAAGCTACTCCATCAACGGATAGCCAAAGTGGTCTTATCTATTGAGGCTACAAGCACTAGATTTCTACTTAAGTGTTTTATTTAACTTATCATCAAACTAATACACATATATTCCTAACACTTACTTCATACGCGTATCTCGAATTGATACCACATAGCCCTAATCATCTACCTATACGATTCTATCTGACTCACATATATAATTATATAACAGATAATGTGCACATAATCACGTAAAGCACATAGCACATAAGGCACATAATTGATTTTAGACTCGTAATTATTTTTATAATCGATACTAAACTTGAACTCGCATTAACAAACACTATCTGGTTCGATTTATAATTTTTTTTGGGATTTATTTGACTCGATTCTACCCCTAATAGGGCCTACAGACAATTAATTACCATAAGACGACTCGCTTCCGAAATAAATTATGATTTACAATTATTTATAATGGAATCGGGTCATTTTTCTGAGTCTAAGGGTCTTCGTTTTACTTAAATCGGACTAACGGTTTAATTACTATGCATTAAACAAGATTTAATTAATTAATAAACAATTATAAATAATTAATCTCAATTAATTAAACCCTAATTATATTTTTAAATTATTACTTAAGAATTTTTGTATTTTGAAATAATTAATCCTTAATTATTAGAATTAATAACAAATTATTACAATTTATTACCAATTATACGATTAAATCGACTATTTACGAATAATTATTCGATACGAATAATTAATACAACACTCTTCGAATAAATAGACGAACGCTCGAATAATCAATCCAACTTATCGAACTACTACTCATACAACTACGAGTTACTCGCATTATTCGGATAATTATCGAATTATTAATCACATTATTCGATATATTTAATCTTATTTATTAATTAATTACTTAATTATTAATTAATAGATAAATAATTAAATAATTGAATAAATAATTAAATAATTAAATAAATAATTAATTACGAATTTCTAAATTAATAAAATAATTTAGAAATTATTAATAATATTTTTTAGATTTTAAAACTAATTTTTAATTGATTTTTAGAATGATTAAAAACTGATTTTGATTTTATAAAATAAACTAAATAATTAAAAATGCAAAAACAGGAAAAGGTTTCAGGTCTTTGAGGATCAAACCCGGGTCGTTTACTGGGTCGAAACCGGGTCGTTCCCGGGTTGCTCAAGAACAACCGCCATGGCTGCCAGGAACTGGCGCCGGCGGAGATATTCCGGCGATGCAAAACATGGGTAAAACACGTGATTTCAGATCGATTCTTCTGGGATTTCCCTCGACAATACTTCCAGAACAACTCCCATTCCTTCTTCATCGTTGTTTCGTCGAGAACGTGGTCGGAAAGTTCAAGAACACGGCGGCGGCGTTCAAAATCCGGTGAGCATGAATCCTGAACCAAATCACTCGAAACTGGTACCGTTCGATTCTAATTTTCACGATCTACATGCTCATATCAACCACAACATCTAACAATCAATCAAACTAAAAACCCGAATTCAAGAATTAAACCCGAAAATACGAAATCAAAATCGATAAATGAATCACTAAAAATGATTACAGAATCATAAACTAGATTGAATAAGCTTCAAAACGACTACTTACATGAAGGATTTGGTTAACAGAATCACCTTCAAATCTGAGGTTTAATTCCTTGAGTGTTCTTCACAAACAAACTCAATTTCTTGAATATTCGAATTTTTAATAATTAATTAATGAATAATCAATAAAAATCCATCTATTTATATTTATGAAAATAATACCCCCAAATAAAATTAAGGGGCTAATGACACATCTACTAAAAATATTTGGCCCCAATTTTTATAATTTTTTGGGTATCAATTATGAATTTTTAATTATCCAATAAATACAAAATAAATGTCAAAAATTCCCAAAAATTATGAATATTACAAAAATACAAATAAAATGATGTTTGACAATTTCATGATCATATAAAAAATAAAAATGTGATTTTTGTGGAGTTTTTGACTCCCGAAGGGGTCCGAAAAAGTCATTTTTCGCGAAAGAGGTAAATTTGTAAAACGTCTAGGGGTTCAGAATAACGATATGGTATATGCTGTTCTTGGAAAAATAGGGCCAATGATTTTGTTTGAAATACGGGGTTTTAAAACACTGTTTGAGCTGTACGGACTTGATATAAAACCTATAACTTATAATAAAACACTCAATAATTACCCAAAACACATTCCGATCAAAACAGACAACACGTAACACATAGCAGTTAGGGTTTTACGACTTTACACACTTAATCACATAATAATACACATGATTATCTTTATTAGAGTATAATACAAGCGTAATTTTCTCGGTCGTTACATTCTCCCCCCTTAATAGGATTCTGTCCTCAGAATCACGCTATGAAAATAACTGAGGGTACTTTTTTAACATATCACTCTCAAGCTCCCAGGTTGATTATTCAACCACGGGATTTCTCCACAAAACTCTCACTAATGGTACAAACTTCTTTCTTAATACTTTCTCTTGCCGATCTAAAATTTTTACCGGCTGTTCTACATACGACAAATCTGCCTGAAACACTATCGACTCATATTCTATTACATGCCTTGTATCAGGGTTATACTTCTTAAGTATTAACACATGAAATACATTATGAATATGCTGCATATGGGGCGGTAAAGATAATTCGTATACAACTTTTCCAACTCTCTTCAGGATTTCAAACGAACCGACGTAACGAGGCTTTAGTTTGCCTTTATTGCCAAACCTAGTCAATCCCTTCCATGGTGATACTTTTAGCAGTACATGCTCTCCTTCTTGATAGTCCACATTCCTTCTGGCTGGATCTGCATATTTACGTTGTTGATTTTGCGCTGCTTCGAGTCACTTTCGAATACGTTATACTTTTTCCTTGGTTTGCTGTATTAGTTCTGGACCTAGAATTTTGCGCTCTCCAACTTCATCCCAACTTGTAGGTAATCTGCATTTTCTTCCATATAAAGCTTCATAAGGTGGCATCCCGATACTCGCATGATAACTATTATTGTAAGAGAATTCAAAATCTACCGTACAAACACGTAACATATCTTCAATTGACTGAATAGTCCTTTCACTTTGCCCTTCCGTCTGTGGATGATAAACGGTGCTCATGTTTAACTTGGTTCCAGGACATTCCTGGAATTGTCTCCAAAATCTCGAATTAAAACGGGAATCTCGATCCGATACAATGGACACAGGTACTCCATGACGCATCACAATTTCCAATTTATCAAATTCTTTAATCAAGTCCTCTGAAGATGTTAACAAGTTTAATCTTATCTTTCGACTCAGTGCATCAGCTACAACATTCGCTTTTCCTGGATGATAATTGATTGATACATCGTAATTTTGATTAGCTCTAGCCAATGTCGTTGTCTCATGTTGAGTTGTTTCTGAGTGAAAATGTACTTCAGACTTTTATGGTCCGTGTAAATCTCACATCTTTTTCCATAAAGATAGTGTCTCCAAAGTTTCAGTGTGAATACAATTGCTGCTAGTTCCAGATCATGTGTCGGATATTTCTGCTCATGAGGCTTTAATTGTCTAGAAGCGTATGCGGTTACATTGCCATGTTGCATCAAAACACATCCAAGTCCTCGATAAGCAGCGTCGATGTAAATGACAAAATCTCCTTGATCATCAGGTAAAACAAGTACAGGGGCGGTTACCAATCGATTCTTCAATTCTTGGAAAATCTCTTTGCATTTCTCATTCCATTCAAACTTTTCATTCTTCCGGGTTAACTTAGTCAATGGTGTGGCTATCTCTGCAAAATCTTTGACAAACCTTCTATAATAACCTGCTAATCCCAAGAAACTTTTGACTTCTGTCGGAGTCTTTGGCCTTTCCCAGTTTAGAATAGCTTCAATCTTTGCTGGATCGACTTGAATTCCTTCAACACTGATGATGTGTTCAAGAAATTGCACTTCCTTCAACCAAAATTCACATTTTGAAAACTTCGCATAAAGCTGTTCCTTCCTCAATATTTCTAATGTCATTCTCAGGTGCTCTGCATGCTCTTCTTCAGTCTTCGAATAGATCAAGATGTCATCAATAAATACAATGATAAAATTATCAGGTACTTCTTGAATACTCGATTCATCAAATCCATAAATGCTGCTGGTGCATTAGTTAGTCCAAACGCTATCACAAGAAATTTGTAGTGTCCATATCTCGTTTGGAACGCAGTCTTTGGAATATCTTCTGCCTTTATCTTCAATTGATGATAACCCGATCTTAAATCGATTTTCAAAAACCATGTCGCTCCTTTCAGTTGATCAAACAAGTCATCGATTCGGGGTAAAGAATATTTGTTCTTGATAGTTAACTTGTTCAGCTCACGATAATCGATACATAGTCGCATGCTACCGTCCTTCTTTTTCATGAATAGCACTGGTGCACCCCATGGGGATACACTAGGCCTTATAATTCCTCTATCGAGAAGATCTTGCAATTGCATTCCCAGCTCTTTAATTTCAACTGGTGTCATTCGATACGGAGCTTTCGAAAGTGGTTCAGTACTTGGTGCTAAATCGATGGTTTATCTGGTGATATGATTTCGTATTTATATAAAGTCGGATTGGCTATAACAACCTCTTTTAAGAACCGATATCGCAATTATTTGGAGTATCAACAGGAATATCAATAACATACGAAAGTATATAATCTATCTTTAAAATAAGGATATTTTCTGAAAATTTGGGCAGCGTCTCTTCTATATTATAGACTACCAATCGGACTCAAGCCGACACCAACAATCCCCAAATAACCAACAATTAATCAACAAGTACACCAATCAACTGCCACCATTCCAACTTCTCATTCATAATACTGTACACATAACATACTACTAATCACTTATGTCACTAACCAGCACAACAATTACCTCTAATTTAACTTAAAATCATAATGAACAACTCTTATTATATCCATACCTTTTCTTATTTCTTCTGATCATATCAGAATATCATTACAAATTATTCTACTATTTCTCAAAAACTTTATTCATTTATTCCAAGATTCTTCTAGCTCCTTTTTCAATCCAAGCTCTCTAATTGACAATTCATATCACTTATACCTGTTCATAAATTCGTTCTAAAGAAATCTTTTAATCTTAATTTCCACGGCTCATACTTGTATATGGATACTTTTAAGAATCTTGTTAGTCCCTTAACAATATAACAAGAATTACAGAAGGGGGGTTGAATGGAATTCTTGAAACTTTTTCTTGAATAAAAATGTTCTAACTCAAATATATATATATATATATATAGTGTGAATTGATTAGCAGAATGCGGAATAAAGACTTAAGTGAATCAAAACATAGGTAATTAAAAACAAGAGTCTTTAAAAACTTTCTGGTGGATTTGAATGATTCCACCAGAGATATATATTATATATCGAGAGAACCCTGTGTGTAAAATGCTCACAGTTGCTTACAATGATTGAACAACTAAGACTACATAGAAATGCTAATAATCCTGCTTACAAATGTTTCTCTGCTTTTCTGCTTAGTTTTTGATTATTTTTTAGTTGCTACTTTTTGGTTTATATATCACCAAGATTACAAAGTAATGAGACAGGATAATAAAACAAAAACTATCTAGTCTATTACAATGCTACTTCATTACTCTATTCCAGCATCTTTGAATATCTTCATAATAGCATGGAAATGGCAATGCTTCTTTGTTCTCGAAAACCCAGTTGAATAGGCTACCACATTCCATTTGCATCCACTCGACGCATGTGACTGTGTTGTCACTGTCAACAGATATTTGAATTCTTTATTCGTTGGGTTCATGATCATTCGTCGAGTTATTGATCATCCGTCGGGTTGTCTGGTTGATCATCCGTCGACTTCATTGTAGTTTATCCGTCGGGTAGCAATCTGGCACTTGACTTCATTTCATTTATGCAGAATTACAAGACATCATCAATGTACAATTAATCAACCTATTCTGCATATCTAGTTAAAGTCAACATGACTTGAATACTACTTACAGAATCCATACAATGGTGTATACAGAAATGTGCTACAGACTTATTGTTACATAAGCTACCCACTCGATGGATAATAAGTCATCATCCGTCTTGACTATAATGAGTCATCCATCGGGACTATGAATCTTATCCGTTGAGTGCTGCATAATTTCACTAAGTAAAATCTACCAAGGTGTTTTGTTCATGAAATCATCAAGTACACAACATATACACAACAATCTCCCCCAATTTATGTCTACTGGAATTGTAGCCATAAATTAAGAGATACTTGATGATAATAAAACACCCTAAAAATATAACTTTAAAAGAAAGTAGATATTACTGAAAAGTGCTTCAAATAACAAAAATGTACAAAATTTTGCTCACAGTCATTTTCAAGATGCTCCTCTAGCCTGAGCAGATTTATCTAGTTCCTTGAAGGTCTGGATCTCTTTCCAAGCTTTCTGTTGTTTTTTTCAATCTGATTTTGAAGCTACCTGTGGAATTCCAGTTCATCAGATTCTGAGAGATTTAGCTTTCCTTGTATTTCCAAAAGAGTCTCATTGCTGGAGATGCTCAATTGGTCTTCTAATCTGAAAAATCTTCTCAAACCTTTGTCATCCATGAACTCCATCATCCAGTAGGTCCTTAGATGCACTCTTCTCCCTGTGTAAGGGATAATTAGAGTCTTTCAAAGTGCATCTTTAGCTCTAACACTCCTTAGTTCTTCAATCTTCTTCAGTACCAATCTTCTTGCAGTAATGTTGAACCCAAAGTTCTTCTTGAAGGATGAATAAACTTTAATCAGTACAGCTTGGCTTTCTTGAAGGATCATGTGAAGTGGCCACTGAATCTCCTTTCCCCCTTTGTACTTGAACACTAACCTTTCAGATAGGTTTCTGTATGCATCAATTCCTCTCACTTCATCTAGTTCATCTAGATAGAGGTTTAGATCAGAAAATTCTTTGATGTCACTCAAGTACATGTAATCTCCCTTACTGACTTTAGATTGAGCTTTGACTAGAGATTTGGATTTGAGAGGTGACAGCTTCACTTTTTGACTGCTCTTGACTTTGTTCTTCTTGGCTTGCTAATGATTGGTAGATTGAAGTCAGGAATTGGTATGTTCTCCCATTCTATTGGCTCATCCTTGGGTACAATAGGTTCACCATGAATATTCCTATAGGGATCCACCACCCTGATATCTTCAAATACCACATAGGGCTTTGATGTTTGAGTTATAGATGGTGTGGATTCCTTGGGAAATTGATCTTCCAATTCCTTGTCAACAATATACAGTTTCCTTTTAGTTCTTTTAGCCAATTCCTTGATTCTTGGAGATTTCTTCTATTGTTCAACTTGCTTCTTTGATTCAATGACTTCAGATGGCTGAGAAGGAATTTGTTGTGATGAATTTACAACATGTAGCTTGGCTAAGATAGCAATTTGCTCTTTCTTCTGTTTATCTTTTTAGCATCTAGAGTAGCTTACTTCTTTTCCTGCTTCAATCTAGCCTTTTCTTCTCTCTTTGCTTGAGCAAATTGAGGATGTCCAGCCACCACACAAATTTCTTTCCCATTCCTGAAAATTTTATCAATTCTTGTTTTTGAAGCTGAATCAGCTGGATCTTTGTAGAAAACAATTGATCTTGACAGAAGTTTCTTCTTATCAGGCTTAGGTGTCTCATACACAGTATCTAAAGGGTTCTTCAATGATGATTTTGAATAATTTACCTTTGGTTTCAGAATTGTTTCAGCCTTTGGAGATTTGATGCAAGAAGGCTACCCTCTTTCCAGATAATTCATGCTCATCTCATTCACACTAATTTTCTTGACTTGAGAGTAATGGATGGCTGACTTAACTGGCTCCTTGACAAGTTCAAACTTGTTCTGTATTTCCTCATCAATCTTCTCCCAGTTGACTAAACTCAACTTCTCCTTATCAGCTGCTCTTATATTGGCTGCTGCTGCATTGATCAGATTTATACTATCTGTAACTGATGGCTTTGAGATAGTAATTGAAGGCACAATTACTTTGCTGATTTGAATTTGAAGCCTCTCCTCCTTACTTGGTCCTTTCTCCCCCTTTTTGTTATCATCAAGTTGAGTAGAGGAGGGGGTTTGAACAGCCACTAGTTTTTGAAGTAGATCTATCTGTTGGGCTTGATTAAGATGAATGGCAGTTAAAGATGCTTCCATGGCTGACATTCTTGTGTCCAAGGCATCTATCTTGGTTGACAGATCAGAATTTTTCCTTAATTGCCTCTTGATGTCAAGCATTGTAGCTTCTGGAAGTTTAGAATCTATCCTGTCTGAAAGGGCCTTCTTCATCTCCTCAATATCACCCTTCATGGTGTTTACATCCCTAGCATGCTGGAAGCCCTGGATTTGTTGAAGTTGCAGGGAGGCTAGATGTGCTTGAAGGAGCTTCTTGGTGCTGGCATTAGTAGTGGTTTGAAGAGCAGTATTTGTCTGATTGATTAGCTGGATCAGGGTTGTCTTGAAGTAATGCTCATCACAGTGCTTTGAGAAGGCCCATGATGGTATACCTGATCTTGAACTTGAGCCTATTTCTCCCCCTATGTCCATTACTTTATCTTCACTATCCCCACTCCCATCTCCAAAGAAATCAGCTGAACCACCAGTCTCATAGTCCACATCACCAGCTGTAGAAGGCAAAGCTGTGATGGCATCCTTAGCTCTCAACATAGACTGTGTGGTATGGACCAAATTCAGCATCCTTTCTGTATTGTCATTGCCCTGTTTAGCTAGAAGTTGATAAGCTGGAACAGAGTGAGTAAATGCCTCAGCATCAAGGGAAGTGGAATCTATAATAGCTTTAGGATGCTGAGATAGTCCTTCCCTGTCTGCATCCTGGACATTCATTGACTCACTAGCAATGACATCCATCCTTATTGCTCCAGTACCTGCATTTTTCTCGTTTTCTCTCTTTTGTTGCATCAGGGTCTCACCCTGGCTCCCCACCCTCACACCCTCACCTTCACCTACTAAGGTGGGACTCCTCTCAATCTCTTTTGCCAATCCTGAAGAAATGGATTGCAGAGTTTCACTCATTTCCTCTCCTTTTTCCTTGGAGCAACCCAGACTCTCACTCAAAACACTCTTCTCTCTCAATCCTAAGAGTGACTGTACAACCACTAAATCTTCTGCACTTGAAATAAATGAAGTTTGAAGCTGTGCAGAGATATTCGACAGATGAGTGATATCCATCGAGTGAGTGGTTTTGCTATCCGACGGATAACTGCTGTCAAGCTTATCCGTTGGGATACATTCACTACTCGACGGATGAGCAATATCCGTCGAGAGAGTAGAAATGAATGAGCTGGGAATAGAAACTATTGTTGACTCTGTGCTGATTGAAGATATTTGGGGCACAGATGATACAACAGTTCCTGAAAGAATTCCCCAACAGAGTTAAAGAAGGGGAATCAGGAATTGATGTGTTTATCATATCCACATCCAGAGAATTTGTTGGTGAGTATGGTGTTTGAGGTGCTTCTATAACTAGAGATTTTGGCTGTGACTCCACATTTATTGGAGCCACATCAAACTGAATTTGTGAAGGTGCAGTGACTGTGTCTTTAGCACTAGTTTGCACAGTGTGTGTACCCTGTGCATCTCCAATGGTTTTTGATTTCTTCTTTCTGGCATAAGTTTGGGGTGAGATTGTGTCCCTAACCCTCTTGGCCTGTGCTCTTGGTTGAGAGCTTTATTCAATAGCTACATCCTTTTGGGAGGATGCAGCTAGAAATGAGCTTTTGTCCTTTTTAAGCACTGCAGTTTGTTGGGAAACTGCAGTGTGGCTAGGCTGGGATTCACTCAACTCTCCAACCTTATTCTTGGGGTTTCTTTTATGTTCACCCCTTTCCTCACCTAACTTACCCTCCTTCACACTCCCCTCTTTGGATTTAGTGGATTTTTCAACTGGCATCTTTTGGGAGATACCAGAGGGGGCTTTCTTTGATTTGGTTTTTGAAATAATTATAGGTTTGGTAGCTTGGGTAGGCAACTATTTGGTCATTGACACAGTTGCCACAACCACACTTGAACTCAAAGAAATTGTTGAGGTTGGAATAGTTATAGGGATAGATGAACTTACCTCACTTACCTGTGGTGCTTGCATTACAGGAAAGTAGAACATTGGCACATCCTTGTGATGATTGGCCCTGTTCAAATCTGCAATGAGCCTTCTCTCTTGAACCCGATAATCTAATTTGTTGTTAGGGTTCTCAAGCACAATCTCTTCACAAAGGTGGTTAGCTAACATCATAAGAAATCTAGCATAATACACATTCTTACCTCTTTTATTTAACTCTCCTAATTTAAAACCTAACTCAAACAAGACAAGGTCACTAAAATTAAAATACTTATCTGTAACTAGCATGTAGAGCATGTTAAGCATGGAAATATTCACTGAATCAAAATTACTGATCTTTCCTGAGAAAACCTTTGTAACTACATCACACATGAAACTCCATTCTTTCTTAAGACCCATTCTCCTAATGTCACTCAGTTTAGAAGTAGAAAGTGCATAGTTCATGGAATTAAGCATATTGATTATATCAGTGTCAGTGTGTGGTGAGGTCACATTATCATCAGGAATTTTGAAACATGCTTTTATCACATCACTATTGATACAAAATTCTTTACCTTTAACGGTGAGTGTGATGGTCTTATCTGTAGAGTTGTAGGTAGCAGTGGTCCACATCTCTTCAACAACTTCACAGAAGATTGTGGGTGATTTCAGCATGGCATAATTGAGCTTGTAATTCTTCACAAAGTCCATCATCTTGTGATAATCACCAGAATGCTGAATACCCTTGTTCACTAGTGCAGTGAAATTGTTCTTCACATAAATGAACCCAGTTTGAGATATAATCTGTACAACAGGTGCCATTGTTAGAGAATAAGAGCTTGAAGAGAAAGAGAGTAAGTGCTTTGAGAGAGAATGAAAATAGAGCAGTTGAATTGAGAATGATAAAAGAAAAGTGATTGAAATGAAATAAGCTTTTATTCTATCTAAAAAATAACTGATAAAAATAATAAAGTAAAATAAAGTAATCAATAAAAATTGCTTAAAATAGCCGTTTAAAAATAAACTGTAAAAATTCCACCCATTATCTGTCGTGTTATGCTTACAAACTGTAAGTATACTCGATGGATAATGTACAGGGAATTAATGGCTGAGATTAAGACAATTCGACGGATAAGGATAAACTATTATCCGTCGAGACATAAAATATTCCAGAAAAATAATTGATTTTTATTAGCAAATAGTATACCGACGGATGATCAAACTTGATGGATAAAGATCATCCGTCGAGATATAAATTTTGACTTCCCATTTAGATCAGTTTGATTTTTCAAAATATAGCATTTGCAGCCAAAGACATGAAGAAAATTTAGAGTTGGCTTCTTGTTCTTGAACAATTGATAGGGAGTCATGCATCTTGCTTGATTAACCAGAGAAATATTCTGAGTGTTGCATGCTATATTTACAGCTTCAGCCCAGAAATAGGTTGGCAGTTTAGATTCTTCAAGCATTGTCCTTGCAGCTTCAATAAGTGATATGTTCTTCCTTTCCACTACTTTATTCTGTTGTGGAGTCCTTGCTGCTGAGAATTCATGCAGAATCCTATTTTCCTCACAAAATGCTCTCATGACAGAATTCTTGAACTCGGTTCCATTGTCACTCCTGATTCTTCTAACCTTGAAATCAGGATGATTATTGACTTGCCTTATGTGATTGATGATGATTTCACTAGCCTCATCTTTAGACTTTAGGATATATGTCCAAGAGAACTTTGAGAAATAATCTACAATTACTAGGCAAAATCTTTTCCTTGAGATGGACAACACATTGACTGGTCCAAACAAATCCATGTGAAGCAGTTGCAAAGGCTCTTCAATTGTTGAATCAAGTTTCTTCCTGAATGATGCTTTAATCTGCTTCCCTTTTTGGCAGGCATCACACAATCCATCCTTAGAAAACTCCACTAGAGGAATGCCTCTAACCAGTTCTTTATTTACTAGCTCATTCATGGTTTTGAAGTTTAAATGGGATAGCTTCTTGTGCCATAGCCAACTTTCATCCTGACTTGCTTTACTGAGAAGACAAGTAACATATTCTGCATTAGATGAATTGAAATCAGCTAGGTACACTTTTTTTTTCTCACACCAGTGAGAACCACTTTGTTGCTTCTTTTATTAGTCACAACACAGGCTTCTGAGTTGAAGGTTACTGAGTTGCCTTTATCACAAAGCTGGCTGATACTCAACAAATTGTGTTTGAGACCATCCACTAAGGCAACCTCCTCAATGATGACATTATCCTTTGAAATCAAGCCATATCCCACAGTATAACCCTTGTTGTCATCTCCAAAAGTAATACTTGGGCCAGCTCTCTCCTTGAACTCTGTGAGCAGGGTAGAATTACCAGTCATGTGTCTTGAACAACCACTATCCAAGTACCAAAGATTCTTTCTGTTTCCCTGCACACATCAAAATCAAATCAAGTTAATTTTGGTACCCAAGTTTCCTTGGGTCCTGCCTTGTTAGCTTTCTTTTTCTGTTTTTTAGGCTTTATCTCATTTGACTTAGGGATATCAGATTCATCCTTAGTCATTTGAGTTTGGCCTTTGAAACCATTCATTGCAACAGAATTATCATGCATATTATTATTAACAGGGAATGGCATGCTATTAGTAAACATGTTATTCCAGTATGGCATGCTAAATGGCATTTGTGGCATACTAAATGCAGCATAATAAGGATTAGGTGCAAATGGCATGTTAGCAAACTGTGCATTCATATTCTGTGTAGACATAGCATTCATAGGCATGGGAGGCATGACATTCATGTTAGGAAATTGAGGTGGCACAAACATGGAAGTAGGCATGGCAAATTTACAATTAACAGACAAATGACTTACACTACCACACTTGACAGATTTTTATAGGAGCATATTTATCAGGTGTGTAGTTATTGTGTTTGTTAATCCCTAATTTACCATTTCTATTGTTTTTCTTTTTAGTCTCTGTTTTTACCTCAATATTTTCAAGTCTGTCACTTAACTGTTTGACAGTCATGTGACCAACATTAGCCTTTTTCCCTTTCTTAACCTGACTCGATTCTCCTGAAACAAAGTTCTTGGAAACAGACCCATACTTCTCATTCAGCTTAACAAGTTTGGCTTTACTAATGGGCTTGCTCACAGCCGACGGATGAGGATTTTCATCATTCGACAGATAACCCTTTTTGTTATCCGACGGATGATCCTCATCATCCATCGAGTCTACATCTGTCAGCACTCCATCTACCAAATTTGGTTCTAGTTTCTCTTTGTTCTTTTTCCAGGCTGCATCACAGAAAGACTCAATTCCTTGAACTTTGGTGATTTGAGCATGGACATCCCTGGATATTTTCCGCCTTAATCACCTCAAGTTCACGCTCGAGCTGCTTCTTTAAAATTTCTTCTTTCTTCAAGGACTCAGTTAATTCCTCCTTGGCAATTTTATACTCAATTCTTAACTTTTCAAAATCTATGAACTGAGACTCAAGCACATTATTTCTCTCACTCAAAAACAAATTGTTTTCTTTGATTTTAGCATTTTCTTTAGTAAGAAACTTAAGTGTAACACGCAAATGATATGACTCTGTAGACATGTCATTTATGGCATCATTACACTCAGCTATAAATAAATGTGCAAGGTTTGTAGTAATTACCTGATTACTTGAAGAACTTGTCTCTGTCTCATCAGACTTGGCCATTAGGGCTAGATTAACATAGCTGACATCTTCATCTTCATCCAGACCATCTGTTGCCCAGTCATTTTCTTGTGTTATGAAAGCCCTTTCCTTCTATTTGAGCAGTTCAAAGTATTTTTGCTTATAATCCACAGGCTCAAACTTTTTCTTACTGGAATCAGACTTCCTACACTCACTGGCAAAGTGCCCTGCCAAGCCACATTTGAAACATTTGAATTTTGATTTATCCACCATGTTTCTATTTGGCTTGGCTGCTCCAAAGTTCTTCTTCAACTTGAGCTTGGAAAATCTCGTGGAAAGAAATGCTAGATGTTCATTAATGTCCTCCATGTCATCTTGGCTCAAAGAATCTTGATTTTCAGCTGCAAGCCCCTTACCCTTGCTTTCACAGACCCTTGAAGTTGACTCAACAGCTTCCATCTTCACTTCCTTCTCTTTTTCCAACTCAGCAACTAGTGCAATGGATCCTCCTTTCTTCTTTCCTCTCTCCATCCTCTCATCTTGCTCTATTTTAAGCTCATAAGTTTTCAGGATGCCATACAGTCTCTCCAAAGTAAACTCCTTATAATCTTGTGAGTTTCTTAATGAGACTGTCATTGGTTTCCATTCTTTTGGAAGAGATCTAAGGAATTTCATATTGGAGTCTTTTGTCTGATAGACCCTTCCATGCAACTTAAGAGCATTTAGTAGTTTTTGGAACCTACTAAAAATGTCAGTGAGAGACTCACTTTCTTCATTATGAAAATGCTCATATTGCTGAATCAGGAGCTCCATCTTATTTTCTCTAACTTGCTCAGTGCCATCACATATGATCTGTATTGTATCCCAAACATCCTTGGCAGTTTTACAGTTGATAATGTTGTCAAACATATCTCCATCAACTCCATTAAATAAGATATTCATGCCCTTTTTATCCTTCCTGACTTGTTCAATATTAGGATCAGACCATTCATGCCTTGGCTTGGGGACTGATGTCTCGTTTCCTGTTGCAGCTCTTATTGGAATATGAGGGCCTCTTTCTATGTAGTCAACATAGGCCTCATCTTGAGAAAGCAAATGAAGATGCATCTTTACCTTCCAATGATGGTAATTATCTTTATCCAGAAAAGGGATCTTGGCTCCAACATCCTTCTTGTTCATCTTGCTATATTGTTTTTATCTTTAAACTCTTTGTAAGTTAAGAGCTTGCTCTGATACCAATTGTTAGTCCCTTAACAATATAACAAGAATTACAGAAGGGGGGTTGAATGGAATTCTTGAAACTTTTTCTCGAATAAAAATGTTCTAACTCAAATATATATATATAGTGTGAATTGATTAGCAGAATGCGGAATAAAGACTTAAGTGAATCAAAACACAAGTAATTAAAAACAAGAGTCTTTAAAAACTTTCTGGTGGATTTGAATGATTCCACCAGAGATACATATTATATATCGAGAGAACCCTGTGTGCAAAATGCTCACAGCTGCTTACAACGATTGAACAACTAAGACTACAGAGAAATGCTAAGAATTCTGCTTACAAATGTTTCTCTGCTTTTCTGCTTAGTTTTTGATTGTTTCTTAGTTGTTACTTCTTGGTTTATATATCACCAAGATTACAAAGTAATGAGACAGGATAATAAAACAAAAACTATCTAGTCTATTACAATGCTCCTTCATTAATCTATTCCAGCATCTTTGAATATCTTCATAATAGCATGGAAATGGCAATGCTTCTTTGTTCTCGAAAACCCAGTTGAATAGGCTACCACATTCCATTTGCATCCACTCGACGCATGTGACTGTGTTGTCACTGTCAACATATATTTGAATTCTTTATCCGTCGGGTTCATGATCATCCATCGAGTTATTGATCATCCGTCGGGTTGTCTAGTTGATCATCCGTCGACTTCATTGTAGTTTATCCGTCGGGTAGCAATCTGGCACTTGACTTCATTTCATTTATACAGAATTACAAGACATCATCTATGTACAATTAATCAGCCTATTATGCATATCTAGTTAAAGTTAACATGACTTGAATACTACTTACAGAATCCATACAATGGTGTATGCAGAAATGTGCTACAGACTTATTGTTACATAAGATACTCACTCGATGGATAATAAGTCATCATCCTTCGGAACTATAATGAGTCATCCGTCGGGACTATGAATCTTATCCATCGAGTGCTACATAATTTCACTAAGTAAAATCTACCAAGGTATTTTGTTCATGAAATCATCAAGTACACAACATATACATAACAAATCTATACTGCATCTTTCAACCGACCAAACAAATCCTCTACCCTTGAGAATATATGCTATATTTCATTAATTAACTTGTCTAATTTCTAATAACCAACACATGGTCTTAATCAACACTATCATATTCTATGAAACTCATTTGGTTTTAAAGCATTACTTCTTAAATGATTTGACGCAATTGGATTACCAATTCTTTATTTCAATTTATATTTTCCTATACAGAACCTTTATCGCTGGCTCAGTCATGAGTGTCCAATTCACTATAACTCATTCATTCGGGTTGGGAAGCCTAACAATTTCTTGAAGAACACGTTCGAAATTTGGTTGCAATTAAGATTTCCTTCTATCTTGAATATTCATGACAAATATCTTCCCGTGACGAAGGGATGCTTCACGTGTTAATTGCATGTCTGAGTCATTGTTCAGAATTCCCTTGATCTCGATTATCGTCCTGACACTCGTTCGCTTTGTCTGACGCACATAGCTTTACTTCATTATTTTATAACTAATTTATTTATTACATTTCACTAATTATTTATTTCACGTAGAAATCCTATGATTTGAAGCGCATCGCGTCAACACAACCTACTGTACTACTGAAGTCCTCATAACAAGAACACCCATCTGTTTTGATATCTTTGTAACGACCATAATATCGGTGAATTCATTTTTCCTTGCCCGCAGATGTCCATCATTTATCGGCTTGCAATTATATCCACCTTCGACACTTAATTCTTTCTGTCACACGGGACTATTCCATTTCTTTTATAATCGTTAAAGAACGGACTCTATACGAGAGGAGAGTTTGTGAATATGATTTTGATTGAAAAGAACCGGATACGGAATAACAATGCAACAAATAATTGGGAGAATCTGTAAGTGAATAAATTGAAGGAAGAAGAATAAGTGAAGATTTAGATGTGAATGAGACAACCATATTTGTACTCAAGATGGCCAATCTTTCATACTATATGGCATACAGCACATAATTAGGTGGCGTCCCACCAGACTCTTCATCATTTCGACAAAGCGTCACACCATAACACTGGTTGTCTCGATCAAAAAGAAATATTTTGAGAAGAGAAATAATTTGAAAGGGATACAATAAATTTTCTTTCCTTCTTATCTCATATATTTATCACTGATAGAAGCTCACACGTATTCAAGAATCAAGAAGAGTATATGCAATTATAGAAAGAATGACATAGTTGGTCGCTATCTACGTTTTGTTTATGCATACCTTCAACGTTTTAACAATCTGAGCATAATTATCTTCTCGTAGAATTTGTCGTCATAACTTTTTGCTTCATCCCTGCCATGTAAGTTTTATATTTTTAGCGTCATACTTCCATGTTTGATACTTTAATAACTCGACCATATTCGTGTTCTTTTGGAATTTATAATCATAATCTCTAATTTCTTCTATGCCGCGTAGCGTAACCATTAATCCTGCAATACCTCAACTCCGTCGATAGAAATATTATTCTTCTTCAATCGTCTGGAAGATTCCTCCATTTTCTTCAATCATCCTCGAGCTTCTTTTGGGTCAACGAACCTATTTTAAACTTCTCTATATTAGCGGCTCTACTTGGCCCTCTGATTTAACAATACTGAATTCGATCAAATATTCTTCCGGGTAATCTAATACTTATAACAACAAGAACTCAAGTAGTAATTTGACAACCCAAAATTTTAAAACTCATTTTGTGTAAAGATCTTTTAGAAATTCTGTTAAGAAAATCTTCTTTTGAAAACTAGTTTTAGAATTTTGAAAGTCAAACATCTGGTCGTCCTTACTATATGAGTTCGGTTGTTGTTTTCTTCCACAATAACAAGATACCTAATTGAGAAAATGACCACCTAAGGGTTCATTCACTTTAATATCTCTTCTGCTTTTATTGAATCCATTTTACCTTCGCTAGTCACCGAGAACTTCATTTACTGCTGCATATTACTTCATCCGTAACTCTCACTCCAATGCTAACATCTAGTATTATCTTTAATATTTTCATCATCGTCCTTGATGTCATAGTTACAATAGATTGACGCAACTCGACGTTCTGTCCTTATATAAGGTCGTATCTTCTTGTAAATCTTCAGTATATCTAATAAGGTAGATATCATTCCTTGCGCGGTGCCCGAAAAATGATAAGAGGCTTTTTGCCATAGTGGTGCCTTCAAACTCGCGACATTGGCTCTTCATCAGCTTCAATCAACTTTTTACCTCCAGCGTAGAGCTCGTCCTACTACCTAATTCTAAGTTAAATCATACCAAAACTCACCTAGCCTCTCTTACACGAAGTTCCCCCAAGACTCAATTGTATTTTCCTTTAAAACCACATAAAAAGTAGGGTAACATACCCAAGTATCTCTCGGCACTGGTCCAGCCATCTCAGCCTCTCCTTTCTCTCACTCTGAAACTGCTGGTCGATAACTACCTCATCCATAAATTCCTGCTGAGGGAACTGATATATCCCAGACACAGGAGCATAAATAGCCAATGGTGCTGGAAATAGTATATGATGCTCTGGTGCAAACATCAGTGGCTCTGGATGTAGCGGCGGCTATGGGATCAGAGGCTCTAACTCCTCCCACTGAGGGATGTCAAACATATCATGGATGTCAAATATCGAAAACTCTAACGGCGGAAAATCAGGTACCTCTGGCTCAAAATAAGGAAAATAATCAACAAAGTCAGGTACCTCTGGTGCTGGTAGCTGATCTGGTACTGGTCCCTGTGGCAGGGTGGAGGTGGTGGTAATGGTGGAAACACCTGAACTGATGCTGAGGGTACCACTGGGTCTTAAGCTGTCCGCTCAGAGGATGATGCTGAGGAAGCCATCTAATAGAATAACCATAGCACAAGAAAAGATCAAATCACATTCCAAGAACTAACAAACTCCTAATCTTAATAAACAAACAATCCTAACATCCTTATCCTATCTCATGTGATCTTCCTATTATATCTTAACTTTAATGTTCTTATTTTCAAGGGCCAAAACCTAAGCTCTGATGCCAACTATAACACCCTCCAAATCTGGGGTATAAGATTTGGGGCATTATTAACACTAACGACTCACTAAACATGTACAAGAAGAATATAAATAAAATAATTACTCCGAACTACTACTGCTTAGGATCTTTTCAAGGTTAAGGATTGAATGACAAACCAACTTTATTATAAACCAGTTTAAACAATCTATCTCAAGAATTCTCTTTATTACAAAACATTATTCTATTCACATTTTAAACTAAACAACCTTTATTCAAACTACCACTATTACTTATTCTGTTACACCTGATCTGGCAACTCAAAGGTCTCTTCTAGGATAAGGACAAACACCCTTGGTACAAGAGGGTCCCGCTGCTTGACTCGCTTCTTGACTACTCGGGTTCTGATGTGTTTCATTCTCAACCTTAACTGAAAAATAAGGTGAATAACAATAAAAGAGGGTGAGCCAAAATTGCTCAACAATCCTGCAATAATATATATAGTATAAAGAGAGAATAATAAATGAATTGGTAATCTGTTGGGTTGAACAACCATCTGTTTCTGTATAGAATAATAATTTGCCATTACTGGCGAGTGCCAAATGAACAAGACTGGAAACAAGAACCAACATATGCACTATAACCTGCTGATCAGTCAGGATACAGTGTGGATCTATACCCAACTGCATAGACCCAACCAACATAAGGGGTACCCAGGTAACTATGGCCTCATAATCAAGGGTCCGGTTAATACCTGGCCCGTATCGTGACCATCCAGTTCATAGCTTAGCATCCGGAACAATCGGTATACTTTTGATGTATCCCAACATCAGGATATATCAGAGTATATGTAATAAGGGTATCAACATCGGAATATGAATAGAGGATTCAATAAATTGGGAGAAATCAAGAATCGAAATGAAATAAAAACAAGAATCAATAATTGTGTATTAGTGTATATGAACAAGAATTATCAAAGTGTAATTGATATGGGAAAGTGGGGTATATTTCACTATTCTGAACTTAGAATAGGGGAAAAACTTGCCTGGTGTGCACTTCACCTCGTATGCCTCACTGCCTTCTATCTCTGGCTTGATTCGCCTTGTTGGTACTGAATATATCATGGAAAGATATTCGTTTAGATAACTTACTTCATACGCGTATCTCGAATTGATACCACGTAGCCCTAATCATCTACCCATACGATCTATCTGACTTGCATATATAATTATATAACACATATGGTGCACATAATCACGTAAAGCACATAGCATATAAGACACATAATTGATTTTAGACTCGTAATTTTTTTTAGGATTTATTTGACCCGATTCTACCCCTAATAGGGCCTACAGACAATTAATTACCATAAGAACACTCGCTTCCGAAAGAAATTATGATTTATAATTATTTATAATGGAATCGGGTCATTTTTCTGAGTCTAAGAGTCTTCGTTTCACTTAAATCGGACTAACGGTTTAATTACTATGCATTAAACAAGATTTAATTAATTAATAAAAAATTATAAATAATTAATCATAATTAATTAAACCTTAATTATATTTTTAAATAATTATTTAAGAATTATTGTATTTTGAAATAATTAATCCTTAATTATTAGAATTAATTACAAATTATTACAATTTAATTACAATTTATTACCAATTATACGATTAAATCGACTATTTACGAATAATTATTCGATACGAATAATTATTACAACACTCTTCGAATAAATAAACGAACGCTCGAATAATCAATCCAACTTATCGAAATACTACTCGTACAACTACGAGTTACTCGCATTATTCGGATAATTATCGAATTATTAATCACATTATTCGATATATTTAATCTTATTTATTAATTAATTACTTAATTATTAATTAATAGATAAATAAATAAACAATTGAATAATTAATTAAATAATTAAATAAATAATTAATTTCCAAATTTTAAATTAATAAAATAATTTAGAAATTATTAATAATATTTTTCAATTATTAAAACTAATTTTTAATTGATTTTTAGAATTATTAAAAACTGATTTTGATTTTATAAAATAAACTAAATAATTAAAAATGCAAAAACAGTAAACAGGGAAAGGGTTCGGGTCTTTGAGGATCAAACCCGGGTCGTTTCCCGGGTCGAAACCGGGTCGTTCCCGGGTTGATCAAGAACAGCCGCCATGGCTGCCAGAAACCGGCGCCGACAGAGATTTCCCGGCGATGCAAAACACGAGTAAAACACATGATTTCGGATCGATTCTTCAGGGATTTCCCTCGACAATACTTCCAGAACAACTCCCATTCCTTCTTCATCGTTGTTTCGTCGAGAACATGGCCAGAAAGTTCAAGAACACGACGATGGCGTTCAAAATCCGGCGAGCATGAATCCTGAAACAAATCACTTATAACCCGTACCGTTTGATTCTAATTTTCACGATCTACACGCTTATATCAACCACGACATCTAACAATCAATCAAACTAAAAACCTGAATTCAAGAATTAAACCCGAAAATACGAAATCAAAATCGATAAATCAATCACTAAAAATGATTACAGAATCATAAACTAGATTGAATAAGCTTCAAAACGACTACTTACATGAAGGATTTGGTTAACAGAATCACCTTCAAATCTGAGGTTTAATTCCTTGAGTGTTCTTCACCGACAAACTCAATTTCTTTAATATTTTAATTTTTTATAATTAATTAATGAATAATCAATAAAAATCCAGCTATTTATATTTATGAAAATAATACCCCCAAATAAAATTAAGGGGCTAATGACACATCTAATAAAAATATTTGGCCCCAATTTTTATAATTTTTGGGTATCAATTATGAATTTTTAATTATCCAATAAATACAAAATAAATGTCAAAAATTCCCAAAAATTATGAATATTACAAAAATGCAAAGAAAACTGATGTTTGACAATTTCATGATCATATAAAAATTAAAATGTGATTTTTATGGAGTTTTTGACTGCCGAAGGGGTCCGGAAAAGTCATTTTTTGCGAAAGAGGTAAATTTGTAAAACGTCTAGGGGTTCAGAATAACGATATGGTATAGGCTATTCTTGGCAAAATAGGGCCAATGATTTTGTTTGAAATATGGGCTTTTAAAACACTCTTTGAGTTGTACGGATTTTGATATAAAACTTATAACTTATAATAAAACACTCAATAATTACCCAAAACACATTCCGATCAAAATAGACAACACGTAACACATAGCAGTTAGGGTTTTACGAATTTACACACTTAATCACATAATAATACACGTAATTATCTTTATTAGAGTATAATACAAGCGTAATTTTCACGGTCGTTACATCTCCAATTCAATTGGAGGTTCCTGTCACAGGAACAACTCCCCTCAAAATCCTAGCTGAAATTGCTCTAACAATTGAAGATGAGAGTACAATTTCCAACAACCCTGCTATGGGAGAGGCAAGACCATCACATTCATGTGATAGTGCTTTGCAAGAAGCACAAGGGTTTGAGGCTGGTGCACATGACAGTAACCCAGTCAAATGCCCTCCAATTCAACTGGAGGTTCTCACCACAGGTGGAGAACAACACCCTGTCATAACCACAGAGCAATCTGTGAGTCAAATTATGACTCCTGTCACAGGTGGTTCTGTTACATTATCACCATCACACCCATTCAATCAACCTTCTACTTCTCAACCTCAACAACCACATCTCACCTCAAAATGGCTGTAGATAACAGACTCTCAACCTACAACAGTAAATGATCTTCTTGTTGAGCAGATTTCTGGACTGCCCAACATTTCATAACACTTGCTTACTTTATATATGAGCAATCAAGATTATCAAGCCATTCTGCTAATATACAATGAAGAAGTTGAAGAGCAGAAGCAGCAAATTGTTAATGAAGCTGAGTAAGATGGGAATGTTGATGCTTGGTTGTCTAAGGATTTTACCTTGGAGATGGATCAGGTCTTGGCTAAGTTTAGAGATGAATATGTCACCATTCGGGGAAGTAATGCCAAGGCCATGACTCCATAAGATGTCTATGATACAATTACTGAAGTTTACAAAGCTCAACTCAAGGCTTTTCACCTCTTTCGTAAAGCTCTAGAACTAAATCTGGTTGGTCATGAAGACAAAGTAACGAAGATGGTGAGAGAGAAGATGGATGAGATCATACCTTGATCTGAATTTCAAGTGAAGATCACTTCAAAATTTTAACTTTTTGCTGACCAAATGGCAAGATTTGATCTGAATTCTATGTAAAAGGATGTCAAGAATCTCAAACTGTCTTTCATTGCTCTGCATGAGGTGCTTCAATAACAAATAACAGGCTCAAATGATACAAAACTCAAGTTGAACCAGCTTCACCAAAGCAGATATGAGCCCTCTGTCCTACTCATGGAGTGTATTAAACAAGCTGTGGAAGAAACCTTTGGATCCTCACTAGCCTCAAGCTCTCAACAACCTGCCTCCACATCTACAAATCTCCAAATTCAAGCTCTATAAGGTCAATTCTCAACTCTGCAATCCTCCAATGATAAACTCACAGCTCAAGTGCATGCTCTCACTACACTGGTGTAGAGTCAGCAGGCAGACATTCAAGCATTGGTCCCACAAGCACTTACAAATGCAAAATTCTGTTGCTTTGGGAGCCATCATGTGCAAGCTCAATATTCCATTGCCAGCACTTCTCGAGTCTATGAGGCCAGAATTACCAACTCCCCTCAACATGCATGTTCCCAAGACGGAGGGGGAGATAGAAGCTAAGATTCAACAATCCAAGGATGATGGTAAATCAAAGGAGCCTAGACAATTGACTTCAATCACTCAGACTGCTCCAAGCTCTTCAAAAGTTCAAATCTCAAATGATGTTGGAAAGGAAAGACTTCTAAAGGCTGTAGAAGGACCAAATCAAGATCAAAAATTCAGTGAACTTCTTGCAGTACTAAGGATGTCTCTTTAAAACAAATACATACAAAAGAGCACTGGCCAAGACCATCAACTCTATTAGGGCAGTAATTGTGAATGTTGAAAACTAATTACAGAAAATGATTGGGGTAAATATTAATGATGATGGTGTAGACATATGTCTTCAGGTGTCTTTTCAAATCTCAGAATTCTAAGAGCATTTGTGTTGGATGTTGTGATTGACAAAGTACATGTAGTCATCACAGAGGACACCCAGCTACTTCATGAGCTCAGAAATGCATAGATAGCAGCTTTTCCTAAAGCCTATCTATATCCAAATAAAGGGGTGGCCAACATATGTCCAACAACCAAACAATGTAAATAACTTATTGTTCCAAAAAACTGGGTCAACTCAAACATGAGGCTGATCATGACTCTTTAGTCTGATCTAAAGTACAAAAGGAACAAGAAGCCTGAGGATGTGGAGATGGTAAAGATCCATGATAGGTATCTGGTAAATACTGATACCATGTTGCCAAATCTAAAAATCAACTACTCAAAAGATGACAAGGATGATGATGAGTAGAAGCATGATGAGCAAAAACCTTCTGGCTCAAATCCAAGTTAATCTTCAAGAGCAACTTGCAGCAAGGATAAGAAGAAGGATGAGAGCAAGGGAGATGAGAAGAGGAAGGAAGATGAGAAGAAGAGAGGAGATGAGAGAAGAAAGAAGAATAAGGAAGATGTCCCAGGACCACAAAAACAATCCCTACCAATCCAAATCAACCAAGCTCAACCCACAAAACCCTTTAGCTCAAACACTCAACCATCTCTCACCTCAAAGCCAAAATTCTTATATAAGCCAACTGCAAACTCTATTCTCAAAATCCTAATCACTACCAGCAAAACTAGCCTAAAGAAAATCTCAAACCTACCTTCATATAAACCACCAACCAAGACTCACTTTAAATCTGTTGTTAGAATAACAAAGCAACTGCAAGTTACTGAAAGATCTCTCTGGAATTGCTATGTTCAATCTGATTTTCTGCCACTAAACTGGTGCCTCACAGATGCAGAATATTTTAAATAGCTAGCTGAAGAAATAGTCAAAGTATGGGTTGTATCATATACAGAAATCAGAATATATTATGATGATTGTTCTTTCACTCTACTTGGAAGTAACCTAATAGACACACTTTCAACCACAGAATTCAAAAGAGTGATCAGTTTGATGAAGGATAAGGATACAATCATAAGGTTAAGGAAAGCTGTATATTGAAGGGTTTTTAGCACATAAACACAACGAAAACGTGAATTTAAATCTTAAAAAACCGAAACCCTCTGCAGGATCCATGCGAAAAATAATATTTAATTCGTAGTTCAGTATGTTTACCTTAAGAAACTTTACGTTAATGGAAAGATGGAGGTCTTTAATGGTGATCCAAGAATGATGAACGGAGATCCTTAGCAGCTGCTCCTCAAGTGTGAAGCACTCCACCGGTATCCACCAAGAAAACGATGTAATGAAGGAGGAGGAGGTGGAGAGAATTAGGGTTTTGTAAATCTTTTTGGTTGAGGCAAAAATATGATTTATAATAGTATATTTATAGGCAAAATTTTTAGCTGAAAATTTTCCCATAAAATATTATTATTATTAACCCTTTATTATTCTCATTAATAATTAAAACACCTTTTAATTATTAATCCTTTTTCTAAACTCTTTAGAAATAATTCTCTCACTTGATTTAATTTCCAAAAATTAAATTCTTAATTAATAATGTTAAGAACTTTTCTTAATTAATTTATAATCAATTAAATCTCATTTAATCAATTATTAAATTTGCCAATTAATTATTTATTTCATAAATAAATAATTATCAGCCATTATTAATTAATTCCTCCACATTAAATCATTCTCTTTTATGGTGTGACCCTGTAGGTTCAATATTAAGCCGGTAGTAGAAATAAATAATAATAAAACTATTTTATCATTATTTATATAAATTCTCTAATTCATTAAATATGATTAATTAATTAATCATATTTATTCTACCTCGTGAGGGTTACTTCTCAGCATATCGCGACTATCCGGATAATACGAATTCACTGCTTAGAATACCAAGAACCTATTCAGTAAATAGTTACCGTACAATTAATTCCTTCTACCCTGCAATGTCACGATTGGATACAAGGCATGGAACTTGTGTCATGCCTATCTTATTTAATCACTTGCTTTCCCATTCACTATGTTTAGTTCTATTTAATGTAAATTAGAAACTCCTTTCTAATTTCATTCACTCTGGCCAGAGATTCCCGAACTAACATAAGTGGATCAGCATTGAACATTCTCTTCCTTCACTGGAAGGGGTAGATCCTTTATTGATCATACACTATCTTCGTGTACAAATTCCTATACCCAGTAGAGCCCTTATAATTATCCCTTGAGACTAAGAACTAAACCAAAGCATAGTTCAGTGTACACAAGATGACTATGATGACCTCAAGTCTAAGGATACTTGTACAACTATCACTATGTGAACAACTGCTGACACGTGAGTGAACTCCATTAGTTGTTCAGCTGTGTGAGTCATATTCAGTGAATTTATTCTATAATAAGCACCTACATACTAGCTATAGTGTCACCACACAAATGTCTATGAGAACAGACATCCTTCATAATGAATCAAGCATAGTATGTACCGATCTTTGCGGATTATTAATTACCAGTTAGTAATCCTACGACCAGGAACTATTTAAGTTTAGAGTTATCATCTTTTAGGTCTCATTATTATGATCTCATCACAATCCATAAAAAGATTTACTCTAAACTGTGGTATATCTTATTTAAACATTTAAATAGATAGAGCCCGCAATAAAAACAAAACAAGTCTTTTATTAATATCAATGAAATCAAAACAGATTACATAAAAGTTATTCCTAAATCCTCATACATGATTGGACTTAGGACATATCTCTTTCAATCTCCCACTTGTATTAAAGCCAATCACTCTGGTATCTAATACCCATCTTGTCTTTATGACGATCAAAGTGACTCTGAGAAAGTGGCTTTGTGAGTGGCTCTGCTACGTTGTTATGTGTGTCAACTCTCTCGATGTTGACATCTCCTCTATTTTCAACTCAGATTCACCACCAAAAACAAAAAATGTCCTGAGTCCTTCACAAGTACTTAAGGATGTTTTTCACTGCTTTTCAGTGGTCTTCACCTGGATTGGATTGATATCTGCTCGTCAGACTAATTGAATAAGCAACATCAGGCCTTGTACACAACAGCACGTACATGATAGATCCTATTGTTGAAGCATAAGGAATCTTACTCATACGCTCTCTTTCCTCAGGTGTCTTAGAAGATATTTTTTCAGAAAGGGACACTCCATGGCTCATCGGTATGAGACCTCTTTTGGATTTTTCCATGCTAAACCTTTTAAGCACTTTCTGGATGTATGTACCCTGGGTAAGACCTATCATTCTTCTAGATCTATCTCTATAGATCTTCATACCGAGAATGTAGGATGCTTCTCCCAAGTCCTTGATGGTGAAGTTCTTTGATAGCCATACTTTGACTGATTGTAGCATCGGTATATCATTTCCTATAAGAAGTATGTCATCTACATACAATACAAGAAATGTTACCGCGCTCCCACTAACCTTCTTGTAGACACGTGGTTCATCTATGTTTTTGATAAAACCAAACACTTTGATTGTCTCATCAAAATGAATGTTCCATCTACGAGAAGCTTGCCTTAAACCATATATGGTTCGCAGCAGCTTACACACTAGGTGTTCATTTCCCTTGGAAAGAAAACCCTCTGGATGTGTCATATACACTTCCTCCTCAAGTTCCCCATTGAGGAAGGCCGTTTTCACGTCCATTTTCCAGATCTCATAGTCGTAGTAAGCAGCAATCGCAAGCAAAATCCGAATTGATTTTAACAGGGCTACAGGCAAAAAAGTTTCATCAAAGTCAATCCCTTGCCTTTGTTTGAATCCTTTTGCCACGAGCCTGGCCTTATAGGTCTCCACCTGGCCATCTGCTCCAATCTTTCTTTTGTATACCCACTTGCACCCAATAGGCTTAACACCTTCAGGCGCCTCAACCAGAGTCCATACTTGGTTGGTATACATAGGTTCCATTTCGGATTTCATGGCACTATGCCATTTCTCTGAGTCAACACTACTCATAGCCTCATTATAGGTCACAGGGTCGTCATCATCAATGATTGACAACTCATTGCCATTCTCAATGACAAGGCCATGATACCTATCAGGTTGGCGAGACACTCTCCCTGTCCTACGAATGGGCTATTCCACAGAAGGTTGTTCAGTCTGAACAAGTGTTTCCATTTGATCTCTAGTAGTTTGTGCTTCTTGAACTTCATCAAGTTCAATTTTGCTCCCACTGTTTCCTTCAAGGATAAACTCCTTTTCCAAGAAGGTAGCATGTCTGGAGATAAACACCCGATGATCGATGTAAAAGTAATACCCCAAAGTCTCTTTAGGATATCCCATAAAATTACATTTTACGGATCGAGATTCCAGCTTATCTGGATCAACTTTCTTGACATAAGCTGGACATCCCCAAATCTTAACGTGTTTAAGACTCGGTTTCCTTTCTTTCCATATCTCATATGGAGTTTGAGGAACAGATTTGGAAGGCACCTTATTCAGTAAATATGTTGAGGTTTCCAATGCATAACCCCAAAGGAATACTGGAAGATTCGCATAGCTCATCATGGACTGAACCATGTCTAACAAAGTTCGATTTCTCCTTTCAGATACCCCATTCAACTGTGGAGTATATGGAGGAGTCCACTGGGAGACTATACCATTTTCTTTGAGATAAGCTAGAAACTCTCCATTCAAGTATTCACCACCTCGATCTGATCGAAGAGTTATAATACTATGTTTGGTTCGTTTCTCCACTTCATAATTATATTCTTTGAACTTTTCAAAGGCTTCAGACTTGTGTTTCATCAAATACACATATCTGAATCTAGATCGATCATCTATGAAAGCAATGAAGTATGAAAATCCACCCATGGCTTGCGTAGACATTGGTCCACATACATCTGTGTGTACCAATCCTAGCAAATCTGCAGCCCTCTCTTCATGTCCACTAAATAGAGATTTGGTCATTTTACCCAATAGACAAGACTCGTATATAGGATATGATTCAAAATCAAAGGGGTCAAGTAACCCTTCCTTATGCAATGTCCGCAGTCTATTTTCACTAATATGACCTAGCCTACAGTGCCATAAATAGGTTAGATTTTCATCATCTCATTTTTTTATTAGTTTGTTCAATCTGAAGTAAATCATGCTCTACGTTACATACATACATACCATTATTTAAAATGCCACATCCAAAAAGAACATTATCTCTTAGGATAGAACATTCATTATTCTTAATAATAAATGAAAAACCATCCACATTCAACATAGGAATAGAAATAATATTCCTCACAATAGAGGGAACGTAGTAACAATTATTCAAAATAATAGTCTTGCCCGTAGGCATATGTAAACTAAATGATCCTACAGATATGGCCGCAACCCTTGCTTCATTGCCCATACGTAGAATCACCTCATCTTTTTCAAGAGTCCTACTTCCCTTTAGTCCTTGCAACGAATTATAAATATGAGAACCATAGGTGGTATCTAATATCCAAGAAGAAATTTGACCTAGTGACATATTAATTTCGATCATGAACATGCCTGAATCAGAAACGGTAGTCTTACTACCCTTCTTCTTCTTCAATTCTGCAAGGTAAACCTTGCAGTTCCTCTTCCAGTGCCCCAACTTGTTACAGTGAAAACAAACAGCTAAATTAGGACCAGTCAACTTATGAGCATCTAGTATGCTCCGGAGTGATAGTGCAGAAGACATGACGAATATAGTAAATCTGTAAATGATAAACACATAACAACACTTAGCAAATATTCAATTACATTTCAAAACACTATATGAATCGGGTCTTTATTCATAAGTGTCTCCCACTAGCTTATCTAATTTTTTCAACCCCCTAAGTGAAAATTAAGCATTCATAATGCTAGTGGGAATAGGGATCCTACATTCCATCACACAACCTCGGCTGTGGCATGAAACGTCATGTTATGTTCAATAGGCAGGCAACTCTTGTCAATTACATCTTATGTTATTCCCTAATATAAGTTTAGCCTCTTGAATAATTGAGTCAAGGCTGTGGCACGACAAACTCAATATTCTAAGTTAAGTCTAACCCAACATTTCATACAATTGAATCAATGTCCAACGGCCCACGGCTGTAGCACGTACCGACCTTTAGATTCTAATTCAATATACACATCTCTATGTAATAGACAAGTATTTCTTATTTCGAAATCAAAGCCCTCGGCTGTAGCATGAAACGACAATGATTTAAAAATAAGAACCACTTTCTACCATGTTGGAAGGCTATGACCGACACAAGCCCGTTGTGTCATTGGCCAATTACTACTTGATATTATTTACCATGCGATGATAGATTTAGGTGAACTTAAATCAATATAAGGCGTGCTCTAGAAAATCTAGAATAGGAATCGTTTCTTGCCTTAACAATAAATATTATGAATACGATCATGAGATTCTTGTGTTTATGAAACACGTAATTGAATATGAATTTTCAATATTGAGAGAAAGGATGATTCTGTCAACAACAGATTTCTATCTGTAAGAAAGGGTTATTAAGTGACGTCTCTTGACAATGCTCCACCCGATCTGGGAATCATCTGATTATCGATTATTGATTTGAAATATTTAATTACGTGTTTCATAAACACAAGAATCACATGATCGTATTCATAATATTTATTGTTGAGGCAAGAAATGATTCCTATTCTAGATTTTCTAGAGGATGCCTTATATTGATTTAAGTTCACCTAAATCTATCATCGCATTGTAAACATAGGCATATATCTCATATATAAAATTAAATAAACAAGTAAATGCAAAGTGTAATAAAGTAAATGTGTTGGGTTATGGCCCCATCCTATGTGATCTTTATCAAGCTCATGATAAAGATCAAGGTCAATCTAATATGGTGATGGAAATAAATATAACTACTTATTACATAAGTCTTCTTCTTTGTTTAGACTTCTTATATGCCTCGTCTTCTTCTTTGTATCACCTCCATTGGATAGCCTTCTTAAGTCTTCAATTACATTACATGATTGAAAGTAAAACTAGTCTAATGAACTTACAAGAATAACTCGAGTTACATTCGAGATTTATGATTACAAAGATTGACGACATCCAAGTCGTATTTAAAACCAAAACCATTACACTAAGGTCGAAAGGCCATAACCATCCACCATGCTCATAAAACACGTAAAAGCATGTTAAAACACATAATCTGATATTAACATATCATATTATCCATGATTTAATCATAAAAAAAATATGACAAAAATCAGAAAAATCAGAATCAAATCAGAAAAATAAGAATCACTGTTTACGGGCTGTAAACGACGTCAAACGCCTTACAGACGAGTCGTTGATAGCTTTAGCTATTAGTTTTGTTCAGACGCTCGTTCACCTATGGAATAGGGTATTCGTTTGCGTAAATAGGACACCAGACCCAGATTTCAGCAAATCTGCAGCAGCCAATTCAGAATCCATATCTAATATGATTCTCATAATTAGAACAAACATAAATCATGTATATATCAGTATACATACAGATTACATAATCATCTTACGATTATACAACTCACATGAATATCATATATTCAAAACCATACATATATAAGCATATTATGTCAATATCAAATCATGGCGAATCACGTACATGCTCATATATCGAAAACAGTTAAACACATCAACGAATTAAAAACTTTTCACAAGTAGCTCTGATGCCATTGAAGGGTTTTTAGCACATGATAGGGATAAATAAATCCTGATTACATAATTAATATTACAGTTTGGGCTGCAAGGCCCAATAAGAAGATGTATGACATTCAGACCAGAAAGGTTAACATGTTGATCAGGCCTGATGGACCAGATCAGGCCTGATGGAACATAGAAGGCCCAAAAATCCTGATTATTTATTAATTTCGTAATTAATAAATAAGGGATAAAAACAGCTATTAAGATAAGTCCTAGTGGGGATATAAATCCTTGTAGATTGGCCTCCAAGGAACCTCATGGGATAAGGAATCAGCTTCCTAATCCCTAGGACTCCTCAGTCTATCCTAATTCAGAGACTTGACCACCAAGTCTCCTATACCAAGTCCAATTCAAGGACTCCCACATCTATATAAGGGGTCTCACCCCACAAATCAGAACTACATTTTTTGGCTTGATTCTCTAATTCACAGAGATACGTAGGCATCTCGTAAAGGCAGAGTTAAGCTACGAAACACGAGAGCAACCATTAAAGGCCTTGAGCTCCCGTACCTTAGTAATAAATACAGCAATTATATATATTAATTTTTTATCTATAATATTTGGCGCCGTCTGTGGGAAGGCACAACAATAACCATGGTGAGAACACGGAGAACAATCAGAGCTCTGGAAGAAGGAACACCATCGGGGACAACCCAGGTGATTTCATCAACCGTGGAGATACCTCCCCACTCAACTTATGCATCTAATCAAGCGGAAGCCCGGATAGGGGCAACTCAACCTCAGCCACAAGGGACGACTCCCCCGACTATTCAAGGTACGAATCCTCAAGTTCAACAAGTACATATACCTGTGAATTCTAGACCCGTCGGGTATGAATATTCAACTATTGTTACTACTTACCCCCTTATGGGATGCCACTTTACCCTGAGGTTGGAGGAAGTGGATATGCTGGGCGAAGTGAAGCATGAGGGCAATCACCCCCCTATATACGAGGTTTGGCTCCTATTCCCGAGGATCGGGAATTTTTTGGTCCTTACACCGAGAGAGACTCTGAATCTTCGGATGATGAAGTAGCCCCAAGAAGGAGGCGTCCTGGCAAACAGCCGATGGCCGATGGAAGGCAACGCCCTCAAAGCACCCAAGGGGCGAATCCCCAAGAAGTGCAGGAAAGGATCAGGGCTCATGAGGCCGAGATCCAAAGGCTGAGGCGTGACTTGGAGGCTCACCAGGCCACCAGACCCCAGATACCTCCTAGGGGAGAAATCCTCCTCCTGTCATAGACCTGGATGGTCCGGTACGGAGAAGGGCTGTTGTCCCAAGAACTGATCCAAGCAATCTCCTTCCCCTTGGAGATCCTGATGATCCAACTCCGCCCTTCACTGAAGAGATAATGAATGCCCATATCTCAAGGAAATTCAAGATGCCCACTATCAAAGCCTATGATGGCACGGGAGACCCCGCTAATCATGTTAGGACATTCTCTAATGCACTGCTGCTGCAACCCGTGAATGAGGCTATAAAGTGTCGGGCCTTCCCTCAAACCCTGTCGGGTATGGCTCAAAGATGGTACAGTCGCTTGCCTCCAAACTCTATTGGATCGTTCAGAGAGTTAAGTTAGGCTTTTATTAAGCAGTTCATCAGTGGGAGAGTCCATGAGAAAAGTTCAGCATCTCTTATGAGTATTGTGCAGGGAGCTAAGGAATTCTTGAGAGATTACCTGAATCGTTTCACAAAGGAGGCTTTAAAAGTCCCGGACCTTGATGATAAGGTAGCCATGATAGCACTGCAACAAGGAACTAGGGATGAGTTTTTCAAGATGTCCTTGGACAAACGTCCCCCTGAAAGCATGTTGCAGCTCCAAGAGAGGGCAGGGAAGTATATCAAGGTTGAAGAAAGTATGAGGAAGACCGTAGTAAGTAGTGAGCCCACTGGAAACAAGAAGCGGAAAACTGATTTAGAATATATTGCTAAGGACAAGTATCCTAGAACCGAACAAAATTCTGATTCAACCCCCAAGAAGGGAGGACCTGGGCAAAAGTTCACTGAATATGCTAAGCTGAATGCTCCTAGAAGCCAGATTTTGATGGAGATTGAGAAAGATAGAGATATTCGCTGGCCTAAGCCCTTGAAGGCTGATCCCGCAAAACTAGATAAGAGCAAGTATTGCAGATTTCACAAAGATGTTGTCCATGACACCGATGAGTGTAGGCAATTGAAAGACGAAATTGAGTTTTTGATTCGAAAAGGAAGATTGAACAAGTATACTGGAGAAGGAGGGGACAGGAATAATAATGGAAGGAAGAACTTTGAAGATCGTAGGAGGGACCAAGACGATCAGGGGCAGAATCCCCAACCTAGAGGGCCGGTTATAAATGCAATTTTTGGAGGGCCGCGACCTCGAGGGCCTGTGATAAACACGATCTTTGGGGGTCCAACTGCTGCTGGATTGTCCAAAAATTCCAGAAAGGCATATACCAGAGAGGTTATGCATATTGTTGGAGAAGCCCCGAAGAGGGCCAGGACAGAAGTAACATTGGCTTTTGATGATTCTGACCTAGAGGGTGTAAAGTTTCCTCATGACGACCCGCTGGTCATAACACCGATAATAGGAAATAGACCGGTTAAGAGGGTCCTTATGGATAATGGTGCTTCTATGGATATCTTGCTCCACGACACCTTTCTAAGGATGGGGTATAACGACTCCCAGCTGACACCAACCGACATGCCGATATATGAATTTGCTGAAGTAGAATGTCTTGTAGAAGGGATAATCAAGTTGTCAACCATCATAGGTACGGAACCAAGGCAAGCAATGCAGATGTTGGATTTTGTGGTAGTAAAGGCTAGTTCAACCTATAATGCTATCATGGGAAGAACATGGATACATGCCTTCAAGGCAGTCCCTTCTTCCTACCATTCAGTCATGAAGTTTCCCACCCGGAACGGGATTGGAGAAGAGAGAGGAGATCAAAAAATGGCTAGAAGCTGTTATGTGGCCTCTTTGAGGGCAGATGGAGTCGGGGGGCAGGTTCTTCCTATTGAAGATATGGATGTCCGAGAAAATGACGAGAAGAGAGGAAAGCCAGCAGAAGACTTGGTTTCGGTTCCTTTAGACCCCGAGAATCCTGAGAGGATGACTTTCATTGGAGCCACATTAGAGGAGCCCCATAGAGGGAAGTTGGTGAAATTTTTGCAAGAAAATAGTGATGTGTTTGCGTGGTCAGCAGCTGATATGCCAGGCATAGACCCGGAGCTGATTACTCACAAGTTAAACGTGGATCCAAGCCGGAAGATAGTGAAACAAAAGAAAAGAATTTTTGCCCCGGAAAGACAAGAGGCTATAAAACAGGAAGTAGAAAAGCTCTTAGAGGCTGGTTTCATTGAGGAGATTCAATTTCCGGAGTGGTTAGAAAACCCTGTAATGGTGAAGAAGGATAATGGAAAGTGGAGGATGTGTATAGACTTCACTGATCTGAATGATGCATGCCCTAAAGACTATTTTCCGTTGCCAAGGATTGATACTTTGATTGATGCCACTGCTGGGCATGAGATGCTGAGCTTCATGGATGGATTTAGCGGATACAACCAGATCAAAATGCATAAGGATAACATTCCAAAGGTATCATTCATCACTGACTTTGGTGTTTATTGTTATCTTGTTATGGCATTTGGTCTTAAGAATGCAGGAGCCACCTATCAAAGGTTGGTAAATAAAATTTTTAAGGACCTTATTGGTAAGACTATGGAAGTCTATGTTGATGACATGTTAGTCAAGAGTCTAGCAAAGACTGATCATATAACCCATTTGAGGGAAGCTTTTGAGGTTCTGAGGTACCATAAGATGATGTTAAACCGTACAAAATGTGCTTTCGGAGCAGGATCTGGAAAATTCTTGGGATTGATGGTCTCAAAGAGAGGAATCGAGGCTAACCCCGATAAAATAAAGGCAATCCTAGACATGGAACCACCAAAAATTGTCAAGGATGTTCAGAAGCTCACAGGAAGGGTTGCTGCGCTAGGACGATTCATCTCCAAGTCAGGAGACAAGTGCCTGTCATTCTTCAAGTCACTAAAGAACATCAAGGACTTTGTATGGAATGAGAAAAACCAGAAGGCATTCGAAGAGTTAAAGAAATATATGGCTCAGGCCCCGTTGTTAGCCAAACCATCCTTGAATGAAGTTTTATTCTTGTACTTGGCTGTTTCAGAGAGCGCCTTGAGCGCGGTGTTGGTTAAGGAGGAGCTGAAAGTCCAGAAACCCGTATATTATGTCAGCAAAATTCTGCATGGTGCTGAATTGAATTATTCAACTATTGAGAAATTTGCTCTAGCCTTGGTAATGGCTTCGAGAAAACTGTGTCCTTACTTTCAGGCTCATCAGATTGAGGTGCTAACAAATCAGCCACTGAGAAATATCATTCACAGTCCCAAGGCAAGTGGGAGATTGATTAAGTGGGCAATAGAGCTGGGAGAGTTCGATCTCAAGTATAAGCCGCGAACGGCAATAAAAGCCCAGGCGCTAGCTGACTTCGTGGTGGAATGTACCATACCCAACCAAGAAGTCGGGGGGCAGGAAGATACCATACCGCAAGATAAGGGAGTCGATAATGGGGACAGAGAGAAGGATGATAAGGAGAAAGAGTATTGGGTTCTCTATTTTGATGGAGCATCAAAAATAAACTCCAGTGGAGCAGGATTGGTATTGCAAAGCCCTGATGGGTTCTTAATTGAGTATGCTATGAAGCTAGACTTCCCAATAACCAACAATGAGGCAGAATATGAAGCCCTGATAGCTGGCATTGGCCTAGCTGGGACACTTAGAGTCAAAAACTTAAAGGTCCATGGAGACTCGAAACTGATCATATCCCAGGTAAAGGGAGAATTTGAGGCAAGGGATGATAAGATGGCTAAGTATGTCCACCTAGTAAGGGCTGTGATGACCCAATTTAATGAATTCCATGTTGAACACATTCCAAGGGAAGAAAATGCTAAGGCAGATGCGTTATCAAAGTTTGCTTCATCTGAGATAGAAGAAAGTTCAGGAAGTGTGTACTTCCGTGTTTTGAAGACACGAAGCATAGATGTTAAGCTTGTGGCTCCCATAGGCCTGGGGACGTCATGGATTGATCCCATCAAGGCTCACATTCAAACCGGTTGGTTGCCAAGCGATGCAACTGAAGCACGGAAGTCAACTGTTCGAGCACTAAGGTACTCTTTGATAGATGGGATTCTGTATAAAAGATCTTTCTTGGTTCCTTACTTGAGGTGTCTCAGGCCCGATGAGGCACGCTTGGCTCTTGAGGAAGTACATGAAGGTATTTGTGGGCAACACTTGGGGGGCAGGGCCTTGGCTCATAAGATAACCCGTTTAGGCTTCTATTGGCCAGAAATGATGGCTGATGCCAAAGAATATGTAAAGAAGTGTCATCGCTGTCAGAAGCATGCACCAGTTGTTAGACAACCCCCCGAGATGCTGACCTCTATCAACTCGCCTATTCCCTTTGCTATGTGGGGGATGGATATTCTAGGGCCTTTCCCCATGGCCACGGCACAAAAAAAGTTCCTGATTGTAGCCATTGATTATTTCACCAAATGGATTGAATTGAAACCTTTGGCCAAGATCACAACTAAGCAGGTTGCACAATTCTTGTGGGAAAATATTATGTGCCGGTATGGAATTCCCCGTATCCTAGTTACCGACAATGGAACGCAGTTTAACAGCGAGGAATTTAAGAAGTATTGTGAAGAAAATGAAATTGAGTTACGGTTCACCTCTGTGGCTCACCCGTAAGCCAATGGTCAAGCGGAGGTAGCAAATCGAATAATCTTGGATGGACTAAAGAAGAGGATCGAGAAATCAAGAAATAATTGGGTGGATGAGATACTTCCAATATTATGGGCCTATAGGACTACCTGTAGAGTCACTACTGGAGCAACCCCCTTCATGTTGGCATATGGGGCAGAAGCAGTTGTTCCCGTGGAGATATCACATTCTTCTCCAAGGATTCAGGCTTTCAATGCTGAGGAAAATGAGGAAGGACAAAGGTTGGCTCTGGACTTAATCGATGAAGTGCGAGATGGGGGCACATGCAAAGATAGTAGAGTATCAGAAGAAGGCTTCATTCTACTACAACCTAAGGGTTAAAGAAAGGTTCATTAAACAAGGTGACCTAGTCTTGAGGAAGATAGAAGCTTCTGGGGTAGGACAGAAAGGGAAGCTTGCCCCGAATTGGGAAAGGCCGTACAAAGTCAAGAGCGTTCAAGGTAGAGGAACCTACAAGCTGGAGACAATGGATGGTTTTGAAGTCCCAAGAACTTGGCATGCACAAAACCTGAAGGTTTACTATGTGTAGGGCAATTGAATACGATTCTCACTTGTCTGGATGACAAGTAGGTTGAAAAGCACCTTGAAGCTTTGCTTGCATAGGATTTTATATTCCAGTAGAATTTACATTGTCAAGTTATTATTGTTAAGGGTCGAACCCATATTATGTAAGGTTTTGAAAAACCAGACTTCAAATTGAAGAGTTCGAAATTATTTCAACCTATGGATGTTTGAGTTGTGATAGTACTTGTGTGGCCAATTAGTTCAAGTTTGAATGCATATTAAAGTATCGGAAAGATAAAGGAGAAAGATGCGAATAAGAAAAGTAGCATATAAAATAACCCCGGAGGTAATAAGTTTTGATACAAACAAAAGTCCAGACATAAGTTAAGGATAAAATTACAAAATGAAAAAACTACTCCTCCATGCGGGAGCCTTCATTCTCTTGCTCCTTATCAGCACCTTCAGCATCCTTCGCAGGAGAAGCGGGAGGAGAAGCAGTGTTAGGATCCAAGATGCGATCATCTGGCTTAGGGGAGTTGAAGAGGGCATCTATGATGTCCTCCGTCTCAGCCTGCACAGGACTTATAAAGTCCTTAAGGTCGACTAAGCCCGGATGCCTCTCAGAAACCGCCTTTACGGCCGCATCCCATCCCTGAGTAAACTGTAGGGAATAAAGACCCTCATCATGAATCCCCATGAGATTCTTAAACTTGTCAGAATCCATGTAGTCATCAATGAGCTTATCCTTATCGCTCCTAAGTTTCACCAGCTCGGAATGAGCCTTAGCCAGCTCCTCCTTCTTCGTGTCCAGCTTCTTCTCCAGGACCTTGGCTCTCTCCTCCCATTTCTTCATCTCCTTCTCAAACCCATCAGAGTTACCCTTCCAGGACCTAGCCTGATGGAGGGCCGCCTGGAAGTAGGTGTTATTCTGCAAAGAAATATGAGTTAACACAAGTTCGTTGAAATACGAGAAAGTTGGAATTCAAAGAAAAAAGAAAAAAGAAAGTTACCGCAGCTTGGGCTTGAGAACCCAGAAGCTCAATAGTCTCGATATCACTCCCCGTAACAATGTCAGTAAAATTGTGGGGAGTGATGGAATGGTACGACCAATCCTTAGCATGTTTGGTGGATCCAACCACCGTATCGCTCCTCCTAAAGCCCCAGTTAGGCCTGAAGGAATGTTCCTTAAGTGGAGGATCCACATCGTCCCCCAGCTCGACCACCGGGACGTGGGGCTTAAGGAAAGTAGGACCGTCAGGCTTGCTCCTGGGGTCCCTGTTTAGCTTGGCCCTCTTCTGGCGGCCAGACTCCCCTTCCTTGGGCTTGTTGATGTTATTGATGGCCTCGCAAGCTGAAAGAAAAAGATAGAAGGAATATTAAATTGCAGGAGATAAAATGTTACAGTTAAAGGGAAGGAAAAATAGCTATCCAGTTATAAATTTACCCTTATCACTGGCCTGAGAGAGACCAACTTTCTTCAAGGAAAACTCCTCTAAGAGGGTCCAGGTGTCTGTTTTCCCATCATCTGAAATTAAGGCTTGATAGGCCACCTCCTCCTCATCAGATAACCTGATGCTACCTGAACAACCATCTGACACTTTGCAAAAGGGCCTACGGAAGAGTATGGCGCAATCACCCCCGGCCCAGGTCAGCCTAACGAACTCATCCCTCCATTTGGGGTTGTTCTCAACTATGGAATTACTATCAAAGATATGGGGGATTTTGGGCCGTTGATGAATTAAAACCCAACCCGGTTGACTCATGGAGCTATTATAGAATTGGAAAACTTTCCTAAAGACAGCTACAGAAAGAGGAAAATTGTTTCTAAGACAAAGGACCATAAAAAAGATAATGTTCCTCCAAGCGTTAGGAGGGAGTTGACAAGGGTTGATTTGTACATCAGCGAGTAAGCGAGGAATAAATTCATGGAATGGGAACCTAAGACCCGCGGTCAGGGCTCCTCGATAAATAAACAAGGTATCCCCCTCCCAGTTACATGTCATATCCCCAGGGGCGGCTGCAGTAATCCTAAGGTGGGGTGGAAGTCTGTACAGGGTGTTCATGGACTCAATTCTACCATCTAACTCATGAAAGGTGTTATCATGGTTATACGAATCTAACTCAGATAGAGAGGGATATTCATCACCTCTAGAGTTAATCATATAAATTAGGGAAGTATACGGAGATTGAATTTGAATGTTTGTACCTCTCTTAGAAACATTCATCTTCTGCAAATGAGCCAAGTCACGATCCGCCATTAATATGCTTCGGTTGAATGCTCGAAACCCAGAAAAACTTGAGAAAGGTGGAGCTGTGGTGGTTGAGGTCGCCGGAAATCGCCTTCTCAAAGGGAGAACTCTAGAGAGAATTGTGAGAGAAAGTATGAGAAATGTGAGGTGAAGTGAGGATTCTCACTTCACACTACATTTATATAAGCGAAAAGCTCGGAATACGAGGCGTTTTTAGGCCCATGTAGCCAGGCCCAACCTAAAAAAGCCCATCTACAAGAAGTATCATGAATAATCTAGAAGCTCCCATGGAAAATGAAGGGTCGAAAATCGACTAGAATTTTAAGATGGTTCGATCAGAGTCCTGATCGACACAAAAAGGATCCTGATCGATATCCCATTCGAACAAAAGGGAAGAAATCCATTGAGTTCGATCAGAGTCCTGATCGACACAAAAAAGGATCCTGATCGATATCTCATTCGAACAAAAGGAAAGAAGTTCACTAAGTTCGATCAGAGTCCTGATCGACACAAAAAAGGATCCAGATCGATATATCATTCGAACAAAAGGGAAGAAATCTATTGAATTCGATCAGAGTCCTGATCAACACAAAACCGAATCCAGATCGATACTTCATTCGATCAAAACGGTAGAAAGCCATCTAGTTCGATTAGGATCCTGATCGAAATCGATCAGGAATCCTGGTCGATTCTGCCCAGATCCTGGACGAAGGTTCAACCGACTAGAATGTCACTTTGAAGGCTAGTTCGATCAGAATCCTGATCGAAATCGATCAGGAGTTCTGATCGATTCTGCATAGATCGTGGTCGAAGATCCAATCGACCAGAGTGTTACTTTCTGAGCTAGTTCGATCAGGATCCTGATCGAAATCGATCAGGAATCCTGATCGATTCTATATACATCCTGATCGATTTTAAGCCAGAAAATTGAGGAAAATTCCAGAAAAATAAGGAAATTCCTTAAAATATTTTCTGAAAAATGTTGGTATTTTCAGAAATTAGGGAAATATCCAGCAAATTAAGGATAAATCCCGGAAAATTAGGGAAAATCCAGAAAATTAAGGATAAATCCTAGAAAATTAGGGAAAATCCAGAAAATTAGGGAAAAATCCTAGAATTAAGGGAAAAATTCCTGGAAATTAAGATAATTCCTGAATAAAAGGAAATATCATTGTAAACATGTAGGTCGCTCCACACTTTACACAAAAAACAAAACCCTGTAAGGGAATAAATGAACTTAACTTTCACGAAATCTTATACGGTTTCCCAAAAGTTGGGAGGCAAATGATCGGGATAAATAAATCCTGATCACATAATTAAATATTACAGTTTGGGCTGCAAGGCCCAATAAGAAGATGTATGACATTCAGACCAGAAAGGTTAACATGTTGATCAGGCCTGATGGACCAGATCAGGCCTGATGGAACAAAGAAGACCCAAACACCCTGATTATTTATTAATTTTGTAATTAATAAATAAGGGAGAAAAACAGCTATTAAGATAAGTCCTAGTGGGGATATAAATCCTTGTAGATTAGCCTCCAAGGAACCTCATGGGATAAGGAATCAGCTTCCTACTCCCTAGGACTCCTAAGTCTATCCTAATTCAGAGACTTGACCACCAAGTCTCCTATACCAAGTCCAATTCAAGGACTCCCACATCTATATAAGGGGTCTCACCCCACAAATCAGAACTACATTTTTTGGCTTGATTCTCTAATTCACAGATATACGTAGGCATCTCGTAAAGGCAGAGTTAAGCTACGAAACACGAGAGCAGCCATTAAAGGCCTTGAGCTCCCGTACCTTAGTAATAAATACAGCAAGTATATATATTAGTTTTTTATCCATAACAGCACATAAATGCAATGAAAATGTAAATTTAAATCTTAAAAAACCGAAACCCTCCGCAGGATCCATGCGAAAAATAATATTTAATTCGTAGTTCAGTATGTTTACCTTAAGAAGCTTTACGTTAATGGAAAGATGGAGGTCTTTAATGGCGATCCAAGAGCGATGAACGGAGATCCTTAGCAGCTGTTCCTCAAGTGTGAAGCACTCCACCGGTCTCCACCAAGAAAACGATCTAATGAAGGAAGAGGAGGTGGAGAGAATTAGGGTTTTGTAAATCTTTTTGGTTGAGGCAAAAATAGGGTTTATAATAGTATATTTATAGGCAAAATTTTCAGGTGAAAATTTTCCCATAAAATATTATTATTATTAACCCTTTATTAATCTCATTAATAATTAAAACACATTTTAATTATTAATCCTTTTTCTAAACTCTTTAGAAATATTTCTCTCACTTGATTTAATTTCCAAAAATTAAATTCTTAATTAATAATATTAAGAACTTTTCTTAATTAATTTATAATCAATTCAATCTCATTTAATCAATTATTAAATTTTCCAATTAATTATTTATTTCATAAATAAATAATTATCAGCTATTATTAATTAATTCCTCCACCATTAAATCATTCTCTTTTATGGTGTGACCCTGTAGGTTCAATATTAAGCCGGTAGTAGAAACAAATAATAATAAAACTATTTTATCATTATTTATATAAATTCTCTAATTCATTAAATATGATTAATTAATTAATCATATTTATTCTACATCGTGAGGGATACTTCTCAGCATATCGCGACTATCCGGATAATACGAATTCACTGCTTAGAATACCAAGAACCTATTCAGTGAATAGTTACCGTACAATTAATTCTTTCTACCCTGCAATGTCATGATTAAATACAAGACATGGAACTTGTGTCAAGCCTATCTTATTTAATCACTTGCTTTCCCATTCACTATGCTTAGTTCTATTTAATGTAAATTAGAAACTCCTTTCTAATTTCATTCACTCTGACCAGAGATTCCCGAACTAACATAAGTGGATCAGCATTGAATATTCTCTTCCTTCACTGGAAGGGGTAGATCCTTTATTGATCATACACTATCTTCGTGTACAAATTCCTATATCCAGTAGAGCCCTTATAATTGTCCCTTGAGACTAAGAACTAAACCAAAGCATAGTTCAGTGTACACAAGATGACTATGATGACCTCAAGTCTAAGGATACTTGTACAACTATCACTATGTGAACAACTGCTGACACGTGAGTGAACTCCATCAGTTGTTCAGCTGTGTGAGTCATGTTCAGTGAACTTATTCTATAATAAGCACCTACATACTAGCTATAGTGTCACCACACAAATGTCTATGAGAACATACATCCTTCATAATGAAGCAAGCATAGTATGTACCGATCTTTGTGGATTATTAATTACCAGTTAGTAATCCTACGACCAGGAACTATTTAAGTTTAGAGTTATCATCTTTTAGGTCTCATTATTATGATCTCATCATAATCCATAAAGAGCTTTACTCTAAACTGTGGTATATCTTATTTAAACATTTAAATAGATAGAGCCCGCAATAAAAACAAAACAAGTCTTTTATTAATATCAATGAAATCAAAACAGATTACATAAAAGTTATTCATAAATCCTCATACATGATTGGACTTAGGACATATCTCTCTCATATATTGTGTATGGGTGAAAGAAAGGGATGAGAAAATTGCAAGGGCAAAGGCTGAAAAGGAAGAAAAAGATAGGAAGTATGTAGAAGAACTTGCAAGAATTGAGAAAAGATCAAATGAGCTTAAAGAAAAAGGGATGAGCAGACTCTCCAAAGATGGACATTTTCTGAACATAAAAGTTGGCAGATTCTCTAGATTTAGAGTTGGTTACTTAAATGGTTATTCATTAGATGAGTGGCTCAAGCTTGTGGAAGCTTTAAGAGGAACTGGAATTTTAGAAGAAATGGAAGTGTTAGTAACTCTTAAGGATCTCATTAGAAATGAGCCAGGCTATGAAGATTTTATGTAATGAATGCCTTGTTAAAACTTCTATAACCACTTAATGTTAAAGATTGTAATTCTGTCAATTTTTTTGTTGTAAAGATTTATTGTTCATTGTAGCTTGGGGTTAGTCTTGTTAACAGGCATGAATTTGTGATAAGCAATCTTCTCACAAATTGGGGGAGATTGCTGTGCAAGACATGCATGTACTATAACAAGACTAAGTCAAATTGACAATCTTAAGTAAGTCGTATGGTAATCTAAGTTTGCATTTTGTATTGTATCACTTAAGTCTGTAAAAGTGTAAATAGATCAGACTGGAGTATTTCTGTACACAGTCTCAACCCTAAGAATAAACTCTGGAAGAAGATCATGAAGATCATGCCTCAGGGAAAGTGTGAAGAAGCTTGGAGTTGAATAAATCTGTTTTGGACATAACATTCTAAGTCAAGAAATCTACAAGTCACAGATTAAGTCTTATAGAGAAGTCATTCGAGAACTCCAAAATGACTTATCGAGAAGTCAAGAAAAAGCTACTAGAGAACTCAGAGATATCAACAAGACAAATGAAGACATGAAGATTGGAGATATCGACAAGTCAAATTATCACTAGAGATCTCAGAGATATCGACAAGTCAAAATATCACGAGAGATCTATGAGATATCGACTAGTCATTTCTGCACTAGAGAACTCAGAGATATCATCAAGTCAAATTGAAGACATGGAGATTGGATATATCGGCAAGTTAATTCCACATGCAAAAATTTAGAGATCTCGACAAGCTAAATTCTCTTATAGAGAACTCAGAGACTTCGATAAGTCAATACAGCTATAGAGTAATAAGAGATCTCGATAAGCCATTATACTTATCGAGATGTCGAGTTCTTTATATGACAAACTGGAGATCTCGATATAAAACTCAAAGTACAAAATACAGATCTGTTAAATATCCAAGATTATCAATCAACAAACAAATCAATCACTGATTTGAAAATTCTACAAAAAGAAGCTTAAAGAGTACAAGATCAAAGGCCAAGATTAACTGACTAAGAAAAGGCACAGACATGCACAATTTGCAAAGATACACTAAGGCAGAAATAGAAAGTTTTAGTTAACTTAAAGAAGGGTTTAGTACATGCTATTACATGCTGTATAAAACCAGTGTTTACTATTCTATAAAGTGAACACTGGATGCCTTGTTTCAAGTTATAACAAATAGATCCAAAAAGTCTTGTAACTCTCAAGAGAGAAGTTGAGTTCTTAACATACCAAGAACCCAGAAATTTGTAGCAAAATACTAGCTTGATTTTTATATAAAATTAAGCGAGTTTTGAAAAATAGTGTGTTCATGTGCATGTTTTTTTAATTCCTGTTAAAGCATATTATCTCTACAAGACAGATTACTTTGTTCACCATTCATAACAGTTCAAAAAGCCATTAAAATTATCCAAAACACATTCACCCCCTTATATGTTGTATACCTTACCCAACATTTATTATTTAAACAATTTTTTTGTGCATCGAGACTTCCTTTTTGTAAGCAATCCATACTCGTCCTGATATTTTGTATATTTTGAGCATGGCGAGCGGATGTTAGTCTAATCTGGATGAGGGTCTCTGCAAAGTTGTCAAGAATATTCTTAAGTATTTAAAGAGGATTAAAGATTTCTTCTTGGTGTATGGAGAAGATGTGAAACTGGTTATAAAGGGTTACATTGATACTAATTTTTAAACCTAGTTTTTGGACATACGAGAATAATTATATGTCTAATTCTTGTTTTGTGTATCGCCTAAACATAAGTAATGTTGGCTGAAATAGTTCATAATAAGAATATTGATAATTTTATAATGAAAGCCAAGTATATTGATGTTTTTGAAACAATCATGGAGACTATTTGGGCATGTGCTTAGGTGACATCATCTTTTTAATATGATTAAGCATCAAGAAGTCATGTATGATATGCATTTTTATCTCTAAGTACGTGACTTATAAATGTGATTACGAGAACAATATCAATATTCCTAAAGATCTCTAACCGAGTATTAAGAAACATAATAATGTATTAACACTAGTGATTTTGTTGACTGATGATCACATCATTGATAATAGGTATAGTGATATTAAAGTAAAAAACACAGGCATATGTAAACATAAATAACGCTGGATAGACCAATTTGAGATTCTACATGTCTGTTGTGTCATAAGTAAGTCTCACGGTGATAATGATGTAATGATCCTTATACTTGATATCATTATAATTCTATATGAGAATTAATATACTTTGATTACATTAAAAGTTACCTTTGACCGGGTAATGACAAAAATTGTACTTCGGGTATATAATGAATCTTATGAGAAATATGAATGATCTAAAAAGGATTTAACCCTCCTGTTTTAAGGAGTGATATTATTGGCTCTTGTGTGAGCTAGGCTATGAAATGTGGGGTCGCGCTCAAATATTTATTTGATATGATAGTCTATGTTAGATATTGAATACAACATAGGGGGTGAATGTGTTTTGGATATTTTTAACTCTTTTTAAAATTATTTGGAATGGTGAACAAGGCTATCTAATTTGTAGAGATATCGTGTTTAACAGAATAAAAAAAAGATGCACAATAAACACAGTATTTTCAAAACTCACTTAAATTTTTATTAAAATTAAGTATTTCTTGCTACAATCTTGGGTTCTTTGTAAGTAAAGAACTCAACTTCTTTCTTGAGAGAGTTACAAGAAAATCTAGATTTTTTTCACAACTAAAACAAAGGACCAGTATTTAATTTATATATTAGTAAACACAGGTTTACACAGCATGTAATAAGATGTACTAAACCCTACTTTAAGTTATCTCTAAAGCTTTCCATTTCTGGCTTAGTGTATCTTTGCAAATCGTGTAAGTATGTGACTTTCCTTTTTCAGTTAATCCTGGTCTTTGATCTTGTACTCTTCAAACTACTTTTGTATACTTTTTAATATAAGTGATTAGATCATTTATTGATTGCTAATCTTGAATATTTAACTTGTCTTCATTCTATACTTGAGGTTCATATCGAGATCTCCAGTTTGATTGTATAGAGAACTGACATATCGATAAGTATAATGGATTATCGAGATCTCTTAGATCTCTATAAGTGTCTTTGACTTGTCAAAGTCTCTGATTTCTCTATAAGTGAACTTGGCTTGTCGAGGTCTCCAAAACTCTGCATGTAGAAATGACTTGTCGATATCTCTGAGATCTCTATAAGCATTTGAAATTGTCAATATCTCTGAGATCTCTAATGAGAAAATTGACTTGTCGATATCTCCAATCTTCATATTCTCATTTTGACTTGTCGATATCTCTGAATTCTCTATATGTAAAATGACTTGTCGATATCTCAGGGATCTCTATATAAATTTTGACTTGTAGATATCTCTAAGATCTCTAATGAGAAATTGACTTGTCAATATCTCCAATCTTCATATCTTCATTTGACTTATCGATATCTCTGGGACTTCTCTATAATCCATTTTGGACTTTTTAATAAGTCATTTTGGAGTTCTCGAATGACTTCTTTATATAACTCGATCTGTAACTTGTAGATATCTTGACTTAGAACATTTTTCCTAAAACAGATTTATTCAACTCCAAGCTTCTTCACCTTTTCTCTGAGGCATGATCTTGTTGATCTTCTTCCAAAGTTTATTCTTAGGCTTAAGAATGTTTACAGAAAAATACTATAGTCTGATCTTTAACATATTTACAGACAAGTAATATAATATATAAAAGTACAGATTTAGACTATCATACAACTAAATCTTAGGGTTGTCAATATGACTTAGTCTTGTTATAGTACATGCATCTCTTGCACAACAATCTCCCCCAATTTGTGAGAAGATTGCTTATCACAAATTCATGCCTGGTAACAAAACTAACCCCAAGTTACAAGAAGACAATAAAGGTTACATAAAAATTGACAGAAATACAAGTACAACTTTTACACATTGAGTGATTACATGAGTTTGATAAGGCATTCATTACATGAAATTCTCATACCCTGACTCCTTTCTAATAAGATCCTTAAGATTTACTAGCACTTGAAGTTCCTCAAAGATTTTAGTCCCCCTTAGAGCTTCCACAAGCTTGAGCCAATCATCCAATGAATAACCATTCAAGTAACCAACTCTGAATCTTGAGAATCTTCCAACCTTTATGTTTAGAAAGTGTCCATCCGTAGAGATTCTGCTCATCCCCTTTGCCTTGAGCTCATTTGATCTTTGTTCAAACATGGAAATTTCTGTTGCATACTTCCTATCCCTTTCTTCCTTTTCAGCTTTTACTTTTGCTTTTCTTTCATCTCTTAATTTCTATCATACACACAACACAGTCCTTCATGCTCTTGTACTAGTGTCCTTCCCCTTCATCAAGCTAATCACCTTTTTGATTTATGTAGTTGAGAATGTGTCCATTAAATCCCTTTCAAGTAAAGTGTAGGAGCCATTTTGATAATAGATTCCGACTTCCCTCAGTGATACAACCCAAACTTTGACCATTTCTTTAGCTAATTTTTGAAAGTAGCATCATTTGTGATGCACCAATTTAGTGGCAGAAAATCAGTTTGATCAAAACAATTCCAGATAGCCCTTTCTTCAACTTGCAGCTTCTTTGGTTTTCTCCTAATAAATTTGAAATGAGTTTTGATAGGTGGCTTAAATGAAGGTAGGTTTGAGATTTTCTTTAAAGTGGTTTGGATGGAGGTGATTGGTATTTTAAGTAGAGTGTTTGCAGTTTGTTTTTACAGAAGTTTAGGCTTAGAGGTTAAAGGTGATTGAATGTTTGAGTGTTTAGGTTAAGGGGTCTGATTAGTTTGAGTTTGGATTTGTTGGACTTGGACACCTTTCTTCTTAGAATCTCCTTCTCCCTCCTTCATGTTTCTTTTCTCATCTCCCTTCTTATCATCTTGACCTTTTCTCTTTTCATACACCTTGCTTCCAACTGCCTTAGAGGATTGACTTGGATTTGAGCCAGAAGGTTTTTGATCATCTTTCTTCTGCTCATCATCATCCAAATCATCCTTGGTGTTGATTTTTGTTTGAGGCAGCATAGTTTCAGCATTTCTTAAGTATCTCCCCGGAATCTTTATCATCTCAATGTCCTCAACTGTCTTGTTCTTCTTAGTCTTCAAACCGGTCTCAATGATCATCAACAGCTTCTTATTTTCCATGACACACTGCTTTGGAATCTAAAAATGTTTGCAATGCTTGGTGGTTGGACAGATGTATGCCACTCCCTTGCTTGGTTGTAGATGTACTTCGGGAAAAGCATCTATTTAAGCATTCTTCAATTCAGTCAGCAAGAGAGTGTCTTCAGGAATCACTCTGTTTACTTTGTTAATCATAATGTCCAGTTCAGATGCCCTTCTTGATGTGAGAAAATTTATAGACACATGTAAACATCTATCCACACCAGAGTCATTTATGTTGACCATAACTCTCTTTTCCTTGACACCATCTTTGGTTACTACCATAATCACCCTTAAGAAGTTAATAGTCATGTCCAAAGCTTTCTTGTATGTAAAGTGATTATTGGATAGAGAGTCCGTGAGAGCCTTTAGCAGTTTTTCAAGTTCATTGCTTAGACTTGGCCCCTTAGCTGCATGGATTAGCCTCTCCATCCCAACATCAACTTGTTGTTCATGATCATTTCCCTTATCTTTGGCTAGTTCTATTTCCTTAGCTTTCTTGATTTGAAGTGATGATTTTAGCAACCTTTCATGTATCTTCCCCTTAGTCTTGGTAACAGGTAAGATGAGAGGTGAAGGTATTTCAGGCCTCACAGCTTCAGGCAGGGATGGAATGGAATGTTGAGTGCATCCATGATAACTCCCAAAGAAACTGAATTCTGCATTTGTAGATGTTTATGAGAGTCTACCAGGGTTTTAATATTATCTTGTTAACTCTGCACAAAACATGTGAGTTGAGAGACTTGTTCCATGAGTGAGTTATTGGAGTCATGAAGAGTAGAGACTTGTTGTTGAAGAGATTAGATCTGTAGATTTGTAGAAGTGGAGATTGGATGTTGTGAGCTAGAAGTCATAGGAGCACCAAATGTGGCTGGGATAGACTCCTTGATACCCTCCATTAACAGAGCTGAGGACTCATATCTGGTTTGATAAAGTTGATTCAACTTGAGTCTGGTGTCATTTGAATTTATAATATGCTGTTGAACCACCTCATGCAGAGCCACAAATGATTGCCTTAGATTTTTATACTTGTATCCACTCCAGTTAGATCAAATCTTGCCATCTGTTCTGCAAAGGTGCTAAACCTTGATTTGATCTCTACTTATGAAGGAATAATCTCATCCATCTTCTCCCTCACCACTTTTCTAATTTAGTCTTGATGACCATTCAAAGTCACTTGTAGTGCTTTACCAAAGAGGTGAAAAGCTTTGATTTGAGCCTTGTAGACTTCATTGACTGCATCATATACTTCTTGTAGAGTGAGGGTTTGGCATTACTCCCTAGAATGGTGACATATTCCTCCCTGAACTTTGCCAAGACCTCATCCATTTCCAAAGTAAAGTCCTTAGAGAGCCAAGCTTCTACATAGCCATCCTGCTCAGCTTCATTCACTATCTTCTGCTTTTGCTTCTCAACATCTTCATTATAGGAGAGCATAATGGCCTGATAGTCCTGATTGGACATATCTGTAGTGAGCAGGTGTTGTGTGATATTTGTAAGGCCAGAAAGTTGTTCAACCAGAAGGTCATCCATGGTGTTTGGTTGGGATTGAGCATTCTGTAGCCATTGTTGAATTAGATGAGAGGGTTGTTGTATGGGGTTGGATTTTGAAGGAATGTTTGTAGGGTTTGAGAAGGAGGGTTGGGGTTCTTGAACATTACCTATGACAGAAGCCACAGTTGGACTCACAGTAAAAACTGTGGTTGTGACGGTGTGTTGTTCACCAACTATGGGAATCTCCAATTAAATTGGAGGGGATTTGACCATGTTATTGTCATGTACCATGGCCTCAAACCTTTTCTCATTTTGTAGTGAGCTTGCACTTGAATGTGTTAAACTTGCCTCTCCAATAACATGATCATTGGCAATTGAACTCCTAGCTTCAATTGTGAGTGCAATTTCAGTTAGGGTTGTGAGGGGAGTTGTTCCTGCAAAAAATCTCCAATTGAATTGGAGAGGATTTAGATAGCTCCCCCCCCATGAGTACTACCCTCAAACCTTGCAACCTGTGAAGGTTGATTTGCACATAAAGGTGAATTTGAGACCACCACAGGGTCTTCGGTAAAAACAGATGAAAACCCTATGGTTGTATTGGTGTCATCAAGGTCTACCCCAGAGTGTAGCCTCTCACCAACTAAATTTGGGTCCTGGGTGGTGAGCACAGTCTCTTGAACCATGTCACATGATGTTGGCAACACTTGAAAATCAGATTCAAGTATTTGACTAAATGAAGAAGAAATTTGAGAGATTAAATTTTGAATTTCAGAGTTAAGTGTTGGCAGCTCCCCCTAAATAGATGAGGAAGCCTCAAAAGATGTGCTTTATGTGTGTGTGCCATCCTTATTTCTTTTTTCACACACTTGAGTTTGCTCAAATATTGGTGCAGACTCTTTACAAAGTGCATTAGGGTCGATGCTTTGTTTAATAGAGACATCCTGTTGAGAGGGTGCCTCTAGAGTTTGTTTAATTTCCTGTTTAACAACTGCATCATGTTGGAAGGGTGCAGAGGTGGTCAATTGAGTGGTCAACTTAGCTTTCTTAACCTTCTTTGGTTTTCTGACCAGGTGTAACTCAGGTTATGTTCTATCCTCATCACTATCACTAACTACTTTTAAAGGTGAAGGCACCATCTTCTTTTTACTCACTCCAGCCTTTTGAGAGGATGAAGTGGTTCGTTTCCTAGCTTCTAGTGGTACAGAAGGAAGGGTCTCAGTTTAGGAAGGCCCATGTTGGTTTTCCTGTGTTTGTTCTTCCACAGGGCAGAAGCCATAACTGAACTAGATATTATAGCACTAGACCTCATGTCAGGCATAGGGTAAGGATAGGTCCTAAATTTCTCAATCATGAATGGAGTCATTTTGAGACCTACTTTTACCATGTTCTTTGTAATAAGTGAGTCAGATAGAACTTTGGACACTTGTTTATAATTGCCTATTAGTGTTCTATCTATACCATTAAGTAAATGAATATCCTTAACTTTATGATTTAAAGTGGACATTATAAATTTAGGGAAGAAGATTTCCTTACCTCTTGTAGCCAGGGGTATTGTGAGCCTGGTGTTAAGTTCTTCCAGGATCAATAAACCTACATATTTATGTGCCTGTTGTGAGCCATGGAGAACACCAGCTTCTGGACCACACTTGATATGTTGTCATACCCTGTCTTTCTGCAAGTGAAGGCCCTTATGATGGAGTCAAATAAGAATGACCATTCCCTTCTCAGATTCTTCTTGTTTAGGTTGGCCAGGTTGATCTTCTCACTGTAATTTATGAAGTCCATGAATTCAGCCAGCTTCTGTTGAGTAGAAATCTCCATCATTTGCTCAGTTGGAATGCCCAAAGCCTGGTTCACATCTTGCTCATTAAATTCCACCTGTTGGTCTTGAATGGAGCAGTTCACCACCAAAGAGACTGAATTTTCATGCACAATTGTCCTCACCACGGCTGTTTTCCAAAACTCATACAGAACATTTAAGTAGAGGATAAGATTAGCAGTTAGAGCTCATGCAAGATAAGTCTCAAACAAAAATTTAACAAACCCCTTAAAATTTTCAGGAGCTTGATTAGCATATGTAAAAGCGAGATAGTTGGTTCCTTTTTTGGGGATTGCAGCTCTAACATTGCTTAGTGCCATTTTAGAGGAGTAGATCTGAGTGGGTAAGAAAAATTAGAGAGAAAGAGTTTGAAACGAGAGAGAGCGGTCGAGAATTGGAAAAATTAGGTCACTTAGAGATCTCGAAGGCGTAAGGATGTGTATGTCGAGATGTCTGGGTATTTATAGTAAAAGATAAATGACTTATCGAGAACTCAAAATAAACGTTTGTGATTTGCTTATCGAGAAGTCATATTGAGAGAATAGATACATATCGATATGTCATTTTCCCAAATCTTATCGAGAACTAGAAAATGACTTGTCGTGATGTCAAATAAATACCCAGTTTGTCCTGAATGGAATGAATTGTTTCCAATTTATTTGAATAAATTAAAATAAAATTAGAAGGATTTTATTAAAAGTATTTTACCAAAATAATTTTTTAAATCAAATTATTTCAGTTCTAAGTTGTTGATAAGTCCAAAATTCATAATTGTATAAAACTCTGTGAGTTAACACTAATAGAGATCTCTACAATGATTTATCGATAAGTCATAATGAAGCTTGTCGAGAAGTCCTTCGATAAGTCTGAAAATTGACTTATCGAGAACTCACTCGAGAAGTCTCAAAATGGCTTGTCGAGAAGTCAATTAGACTTATCAAGAACTAGGTTCTCTATATACTTTTGTTCTTTTTGATTATGTCTTGTGCTAATTTCACATATTAAAAATGTGAATTAACATTTGGACAGTTTTCTTAGAATTGAAAATTTCAAGCTAAATTTTGAATTTTTTTAAAAAAATATACAGAGATTTCTGAAATATTTATAACTCAAATTTCAGTTAATTTCCAATTAAATCAAATGAATTTCGATTTATTAGAAATCAATCAGCTGCCAAATATTAGCTGAGTTCTTGTCTTTAGGATGAAGAATTTAGCATTCCAATTTCACCTACAAGTCTAGTGAAAGTTGCTTCATCCAAAGGTTTAGTAAAAATGTCAACTAACTGTTTTTCTGTTGGAACAAAAATGAGCTTTATGGTACCATTAGTATCATGTTCTCTAATAAAATGGTACCTTACATCAATGTGCTTTGTTTTAGAATGATTAACTGGATTAGCCACAATGGATATAGCACTAGTATTGTCACACATAATTGGAATTTTGTGTAACACTAGGACATAATCTATTAACTGATTTCTAATCCAAAGCAATAGAGCACGGCAACTTTCAGCAGCTATGTATTCAGCCTCAGCTGTTGAAGTTGACACATATTGTTGTTTCTTGCTATACCAGGATACGAGTCCTTGCCTAAGAAACTGACAGCTTTCACTAGTGCTCTTTCAGTCAACCCTGCATCCAGCAAAATCTGCATCTGTGTATCCAACAGCTTCAAATCATGTTCCCTTAGGATACTATAATCCCAAGTTTAAAGTTCCCTTCAAGTATCTGAAAATCCTTTTCACAGCAATCAAATGTGATTCTTTTGGATTGGCTTGAAATCTTGCACACAGACATGTTACAAACATAATGTCTGGTCTACTAGCAATCAAATATAGCAAATATCCAATCATTCCTCTATAACCTAAAATGTCTATAGTTTTTCCTTTCTTATCCTCGTCCAACTTTGTAGTTGTAGACATATGTGTTGATGCAGGTGAACAATCAACCATACCAAACTTCTTCAATAAATCTTTAACATACTTGGTTTGGTTGATGAAGATTCCATCACTTCTTTGACTGACTTGAAGTCCAAAAAAGTAACTTAATTCTCCCATAATACTCATTTAATATTCACTCTGCATGAGTTTTGAGAATCTTTGACATAGCTTTTCATTAGCAGAACCAAAAATGATATCATCCACATAGATATGAACTAGGATCATATCACCACCATGCTGCTTGTAGAAGAAATTCTTGTCAATTGTACCTCTAGTAATCCATGTTTAAGTAAAAATTCTGACAATGTATCATACCATGCTCTAGGTGGTTGCTTTAATTCATATACAACCATGAGTAGTTTATACACAAAATTTGGAAATTCTGGATTTTCAAAGCCAGGTGGTTATTGCACATAAACTTCTTCTTCGAACTCACTATTAAGGAATGCACTTTTTGCATCCATTTGATACACCTTAAATTTTGAGTGTACAACAAATGCAAGAAAGATCATTATTGCTTCCAGTCTTGCAACTAGAGCAAAAGTTTCATCATAATCAATTCCTTCCTCCTGTGAGTACCCTTTTGCAACCAACCTTGCTTTGTTCCTAGTGACAATCCCATTTTCATCCATTTTGTTCCTAAACACCCATTTTGTTCCAATTACACTTCTGTTCTTTGGTGCATGAACCAACTCCCATACTTTGTTTCTTTCAAACTGATTTAGCTCCTCTTGTATAGCAGATATCCGATCAGGATCAAGTAGAGCTTCCTCAGTTTTCTTAGGCTCAATTTTTGAAAGAAAGCATGCATGTAGACATTCATTAGCAGTTGCACTTCTAGTCCTCACTTCAGCATTTGGATCACTAATTATTGCTTCTCTTGTGTGACTCATATCCCATTTTCTGGTGTGAGTTTGTTGACTTGATTTTTCTGCATTTTCTTCATCATTGAAATGACTTGCAGAACTTTCTCCTCTTTCTCCCCCTGAGTTTGTGCTATCAAATTCAGGTGTTTGAGATGAGCTTCTATTTTTACGATTTACTTGTTCAACTGACTCTTCATCCATTCTGTTGTTTGTGTTGACTTCAGCTTTATCTTCATAATCACAATCAATATTGAGATTTTCAAATTTAAGGGCCTCAGCTTCATTTTCATCAAGGCATTCTAAGCCTGGACACTTGTCATCATCAAAAGTCACATCTGTGATTTCCATAATTTTATTTTGTTTAATCATATAGATTTTATAGGCAGTTCTCTCGAATGTATACCGCAGAAAAATTGTTTCAAAAACTTTAGAGTCAAATTTTCCCACATATTCAGAGTTGTCTTTCAAAACATAACACTTGCTTCCAAACAGATGAAGATGATTCACGGTAGGCTTTCTTGTAGATAAGATTGAGTAGGGTGATTTGTCAAGATTCTAGTTAATAAGATATCTATTTTGTGTATAGCATGCAGTGTTGACAGCTTCTTCCCAAAAACTTGTTGGCGGTTTGGCATCCTACATCATTGTTCTAGCAGCCTCTACTAGTACTCTATTCTTTCTCTCAACTACCCTATTTTGCTGAGGTGTTCTTGCAGCAGCTGAGAATTCTTGAACAATGCCCTTGTCTTTGCAAATTCAGTTAATGTTGCATTTCTGAATTCTGTGCCATTATCACTCCTCAATCTTTTTACACAGTTCTGATCTTCATTCTGCTTCTCAATCTTCTTGATGTGTTCAATTATGATGTGTGGAGTTTCATCCTTGGAATGTATAAATTCTAACTATGTGTATCTTGAGTAGTTATCCACCATCACAAGTCCATATTTCTTCCTTGATTTTGATAAGACATTAACTGGTCCAAATAAGTCCTTGTGAATAAGTTGCAAAGGTGCACTTATGGAATTCACAGTTTTACTCTTATGACTAAACTTCCTCATTTTACCTTTTTGACAAGCCTCACAAACTTCAATTTTGAGCAAACTCCAGATTTGGTATGTCTCTCACTAACTCCTTTTTCACCAGGGTGTTGATTGCCTTATAATTCAGGTGAGAGAGTTTTTTGTGCCACGGATTGCTTTGCTCTACATATGCCTTAGTGTAGAAGCAACAAATTCCTTCCTTATTTGCTGAGTGTATATCTGCAACAAACAGGCTTCCCTTTCTTACTCCTTTCAGAGCAACTTCCCTAGTGTGTTTGCTGATGATTAAGCATTCTCCTTTGTCAAATGTAACATTGAATCATATATCTGTGAATTGACTGACATTTAGGAGATTCACTTTCAAACCAGCAACCAGTGCTACATCTTTAATGATAATATTTCCAGAAATTAACTTGCCATATCCCATTGTGAAACCTTCGATGTTGTCTCCAAAAATCACTAATGGGCCAGCCATCTCCTCAAACTGTGATAGCAGGGCCTTATCACCTGTCATATTTCTTGAGTATCCAATGTCTATGATTCATATGACTTTCTTCATTTTGCCCTGCACACAATGAGGATTAAGTGCGTTTATCTACCCAAGCAGTGTTGGGTACTTTTTTCTATTTAACAGAATTTGCAGAATTATAATGAGTTGATTCAGAAAGAATGGTGTTCATTGATTGATTTGCTTGTTCCCTTTTAGTTTTAGACCCAACTTCTTTGAGGTCTACCCCCAGCTTTGGTAACTTGTCATTACTTATATGTTACAAGGATACAATCAAACTTATCACAGAAGGAGTAGGGATCTTCAGTCTTTGCTTTATTATATTTGCATGCCCCCAATCTTGGCTCACTAACAGCCTTTTTACAAAGGTGAGTTAGATGATATGTAGAGCCACAATTCTGACACTGTTTCCTAGGAGCATCTGCAACAAATGCAAAGTTATTGCTCTTGTTTATCCCAATCTTCTCATTTCTATTTTTCTTCTTCTTTCCTACTTTCTCAGTCGTAACCTCCTTGATTGGCTTTTTAGGGGTTTGATCCACCATGGGCTTTTTATCAGTCTTAGAAGGTGGAGTTGTTTCTTTGCATTTCTTTTCATTGTCCTCATCATCAAGTTCTTGCTTTATGATCAACTCATCTTCAATGAAATTTACTTCACATGCTTTGAATAGTGGTGAACTAACATTTCTCAGCATAGCTGGGACATCTTCACTTACTGTTGATTTTCCTTTATCACCTTCAACTTTCCAGTTGTTATTCAATGCACCATGATCCAAGCCAATAGTTATGTTAGCACATGGTTTGTTCTTCTCATGGTACTGACCAACTAGTTGAGATGCATTTCTGAATGATTTCAGTTTCACCTCATTTTCTCTAGCTTCTCCCTCAACACAGCTTATATCTCAATATCACACTTTAGCTTGTTCTTTAGATATTCATTTTCTTGATTGACAGTTTCAAGCTCAACAAGCCGCAGTTCCAAATTTTGTTTCTCAATCTCAAGCTTCTCATTTACTTTTGACAGCCTACTCACTTCCTCAGTAGCTGCTACCATGCTTTTGTGTATGTGAAACATCTCTACACTCATCTTTTCAACAGCCTCCTTATATTGACTAGCATTTAAATCAATAGTAGTAAGAGTTGGTACCTCTGTTTTTGTAATAACCCCAATTTTTGGAAATTTTTGAAACCCTTATGAATAGTGTTTTTGCTGAATGAGAAAACTTTTCATGCCACACTATGTAGGGGTTCTGTTATGGATATTCTGAGATTTTATTAGTACTCTATATGGTATATAAGTGTATGTAAAGATCGTCAGAATCCAATTCCGAACACTTTGATTTTTCCCGGAAATCCACTAGATACGGAAAGAATTGAGTATAAGGTAACAGGAAAAAGGATTTAAATTAAAGGATTATAAGAGAGGATCATAAAAGGAATATAATATATTGAGAAAGGTTAAGGGAACCTAAATAATAAGATCCCGGGTATGATCCCTCAAACGATAAACGAAAACGAAAGTTAAGCGAACCGTATAACATATCAGCGGTCATTAGGCAAACAATTAGGGAATTAATCAAAGGGATTAGAGAGGATGATGTCACCCAACCAATGAGAATAGGACAAGGAGGGAAAGATGACATCATAGCATGACACAAGCATGATATAAGGAGGAAGGAGATGTGGATGGTTATTAACCACACAAAGTCTAAGGTTAAATAGGTAATTAACTAAAACAAAAACAAAACCAAATCAACCAAGCCAAAACAAATCATTTTTCACCAAAACAAAAATCTATTTCTCTTCACCAAGAACTTGCTCTCGGCTTTTTGGCATTTCAAAGGGAAAAATTTTCAAAATCCAAGATCCAAGCTTCCTAAATTGGTAAGATAATTCCCTATTCATCCTTATGCATAGATATGGCTATATTATGAGTTTAAGCACCCCATTCATTCTCAATCTTCTTCAATAAATCAATGAAGAAGACAATGAATAGTGATTTCAAAGTTTTTAACTTGAATTTTTCTTGTTTTCCTTTAAGATCCAAGCATCCCTAAGACTTCTCAAGGCTTCTTAAGGCTTCCTAGATACTCCCACCACTTCAAGGAAGGTATATCATCTCCAAAACCTAGATTCCTTTGTATAATAAGATGATTTTGATTGTTATGGTGATATAGTAGCTTAATGCTTGTGGTTTAGAGTTTGGGTTGGAGTGGTAGTGAAATGGAATGGTGAATCTTGTTGTTTTGGTTAAAAGAACTTAAGTATAGTTAAATTCAGGCTTAAGCATAAGTATAAATGTTAATATTGAATTGATTGGGGCTGTTATGATGTGATAAGGATGGACTTTGGTTGTATGAATGGATTGAGGTTGAATTGTGATGGTTTTTGAATGGTTTAAAATTGGGAAATCACGTAAACATAGCCGTCGTAATGTCCGATTTACTTTAGACTGCTTTTGTTCATAATATTAGGACCCGAGAACCCCCTGCTAGATGTTGAACATTGCCATGTTTAGATAGTTCATGTTACGAGCTTCGTTTTGATATGTAGTTCGTTTGATTCCGATGTACGGTTTAGGAGAAACGACCGTTTCAAGTAACGGCGTTTCGCAAACGAAACTTTTCCCCTCGCCTTACTTTGAAACATAGGTTAAAGACCAAAAAGGGTTAATTAGTGTATGAAACAATTATGGTAAGAGTGTTAGGCAGTTGGTAAGACACTCGCGAAGGAATCGCCTTAAAACTCGTAATGGTTAATTTATTAAAAATGGTGGAGCTGAGGGTACTCGAGAGACTTAAGAGAATCAGTAAGCGCAAAACAAGCGTTAGAGTCTAAGTTAGTTAAAGTATAGATTTACAAGTGACTTTGGTTTAATTCCAACTTACTTGTTGTTTATAGGTTACCAGACTCGTCCCGAGCCTTTTATCACCCCCAGTCGCTCAGGCAAGTTTTCTATCCGTTATACTGTTGTTGTGATGTATACGCTTGTATATGCATTATCTTGTAGTAGATGCATGATGGTTATATTAGCAAATTCTTGCGATATATTGTAGCATGCTGATATGGTATATATGCATGCCTGTTTCGTATTCTTGCCATATATATCTGTTGGTTCAGTTGATAATACCTATGCTAGAGATAAGCGGTATTTGAGTTACCCTTAGTATAGGGGATAAAAAGGTGAACATATTTCTAAACCGGGAGTCGAGGATCCCGAGTAGATTTTGTATATATATATATTATATATATATATATATGGTAATAGTTTTCAAAACTATTAATCGAATAAGGTTTATTCGATAACTTTATTTTATTAATGAATATTATCTTGAATATTCATTCGAGGACTTATGACTCCTATATATTATTTATTGAATATTACTTGGATATTCATTTGAGGATGTATGACTCCTTTATTTTATTTAATGAATATTATTTATAATATTCATTCGAGGTATTATGACTCCGCTTATTATTTATTAATATTCTTTATTTATTAAAGAATAATGTTCGATAATCAAACTTACTTTTGATATTCAAATAAAGATATTACTTTCGTATAAGTATATCTTTGATTATTTACTATTCATTTCAAGTATAAGTTTTCCAACTTCTACTTCAATTATTTTTATAAAGATTATTCTTCATGGAAATATTATTTAAATAATAATATCCAGATATTTCTTTTTATTGAGACTGATTTACTTTATTAAATCAGCATTATTCCAAACACTCTTTAAAGTGTTTTCGAGTCTTTAAAATGATTTTTAAAAGTTAGAACGGATCCCAAAACTCATTTTTATATTTAAGATCCTCCTTTCGAAGGGGATTTAAATACTCTCTCAAAACCTGAGGGATCCGGCTCTGTGGTGTGTTTTATATTCGCAACAAGGTTGCTGTCTTGATAAAAGAGTTTTTGATTACTTACCCAATATTCGGGAAGTAAAATTCTTGGAACAAGTTAATCCATTAACAGGCATCGCCTGGGAAATATCGGTGAGTTTTCCTTTCCAACTAGATACGACTTCTTGGTGGAGCCGTATCAACAAGTTTCTACTTGGGGAAGGGGGAACGAGCTTTACGTTTCAGAGTCATGGATTTCATCTGAACTAGGAGTGGCGTAAGTGGTCGAGTGGCGCCGGCCCAGCCTTATTATATTGGCCCAAATGGCCTGGAAGTTCCGCTAAGGCGGTCCATTCCTTAGGAGTTCAGTGTTCGGTTGACAAGTAAATCCGACAGGTTCTCCTCTACATGTAGAAAATGGTGGGGTTGTACTACTACGACTGATCATCGTAAGTGGTCTTCCTGGCACGGCAAACTCCCGTAATGAGTTCATCATCCATTTGGATAATTCTGCAACACTACCCATAGCATTTCGATCGAAAGGCTACTAATGGGTGGTTGCCGAAGCATTGACAGGGTCAAACAGTTTTATTGGTGTATCCATTGAATGAAGTATCTCGTAACTTCATTTCTTTTCAAAATATTTCAAAGATCAAATATTTTCAAGTTTTATTTGTGGTCTCATCTATGGGATGACCTCGTGAATCTTATTATACTTTGAACATTAGTAGTTCAAGTAGATTTCTAAAAATGGTATAAGTATAGTGAAGTAATTGGTAACTTCATCTTCTTTTAAAACTTATACCCAGTAAGTAATTACCTTACTCATGATAAAGAATTCTAGTAAGTATCCATTTAGATACTTGTATTATTGTTATCACTATATATTATCTTGCGAGCTGTAAGGCTCACTCTTGCTTTATTTCTTCATCACACAACAACAGTTAGGAAAGATGGCCAGACTCCAGCAGACCCAGCGCAAGCGCGTGGGAAGCGTCCCGCGTCTTCCCGTTGATGTTGTAGCTGCTATAGCTGCAGAGGTAGATCTATTGGTAGATCAGGCATTCTACTTTTGAGAATCAAATTATGTATAATTATAACTTGTGGCAGATAATGGCAATTAACTGTAAATTTATCAAGTAATCATTCTGGGTTGTAATAACTTTTAATTGTGGATTCAAGGACTTGTACTTATTTCAATTTCATCTCTAAGACTATAACGGGTTGTGTGTGTTAGTGTGGGGTCACAGCATAGGGTTATTTATTATTAATTAGGTGAAGTGATATTGTGGAAAGAAAGACCGTGACGACCCGGATCCCTGACCCCGGATCTGGGGTTGTTACAGAAGTGGTATCAGAGCTAAGCGTTATAAACCTCAGAGATGATGTGACGTTAAGATAATAAGTTCACTAAGATAATAAGAACTCTTGCCAAGTTCATAGTCGGACTACCTAACGTAGTACTGACAGTTAAAACCCTTATGGGAACCCTCATAAATATCGTGATAGAAGCGTAGTTCATTATCGCATATGGTAGCGGGACTCCGAACCCTGAGGTTGAGGAGCAACAACGCGATGATGTTTTATTACTTATTGGAGATCAGATTATGGATCCGATAGAGCTTCCTAACGCGGGACCGGATGATGTTCATATTGAGGATGTAGCGGTTGAGGATGTTGTCCTAGAAGGGATTGTTGCTGAGAAGAATCCCGTGGAGGATCCTGACAAGAATGAATAAAGGACCACTGATGAATTGATGACCATGGTTAGGTCGACTACCAGAGGTAGGATTGGTCGGTCACTACCGGAGGTTCGTTCAAGTTTGTAAAGATAGTAGCCCTTTAACGCGGCTTACTCGTAAGACTGAGAAGTTTGAATGGACAAAGAAATGCGAGAACAGCTTTCAAGAACTGAAGCAAAGGTTGGTGACGGCTCCCATGTTGGCGTTTCCGGATGGGAAAGGAGATTTTGTGATTTGTAGTGACGCTTTGCATAAGGAATTAGGGTGCTTCTTATACAGCACAACAATGTAATCGCGTACGCGTCAAGACAATTAAGGGAATATTAAATTCGATATCCCCACCCATGAGCTTGGGCTCGTGGCAATAGTTTTGCCCTAAATATTGGAGGCACTACTTGTATGGAGAGAAGTGCGAGATTTACCTAAGCCATAAGTACTCTAGTACATTTTCCCGTAGAAAGAGCTCAAAATACGCCAGAGGAGGCGGTTAGAGCTAATCAAGAATTATGAGTGGGAGATTCTTTATCATTCGGGGAAAGCCAATGTGGTGGCTGATACCCTTAGTAAAAAGGAGAGACTCAAGATGATAATGTCTTTGGGAGAATTTATAAGAGATTTTGGAAAAAATGGAAATAGAAGTGAAGGTAACCGGAGCCGGTACCGAAAAGCTGTTTGAGATTGCAATACAGTCTGAATTATCGGAAGAAGAACATATTGTGCCAGAAAAAGTGATGAATGAAGGCAGAGAGCCAACAATTAGATAAAAGATTAATATCGAGAAAAATGATAAGGGAATAATGAGGTATTCCTACAGAATTTGAGTTCCAAACGTTCAAGAGCTTAAAGATGAAATCTTAGATGAAAGCTAGTTTGAGGAATAAGATTTAGAGCAAGCCCTGAACGTGATAGTCAGGGAGGTCGCCATCAAGATAGAAGGAACCCATAACATAATGGAGTGGAAAATGAGGATTTAAAACATGAAGGATGACCCCGATTATGGGGAGGAGGAGGGGACGTTTAGACTAAGAAAATAGAAGTCGAGCGAGATAAGAAGACCCGAGATGGTACTCCTATACGGAAATTCATGGACCTGTCTAAACAGAACTTATACTTTATTCCCAACCACCACCTTGAGGAAGCAATGTAGTGGGAAATTCTTTCAGGACCTTTAAGTCGCTAAGCTCTCAGAGTTCCAAGGAACAAGCTGACCCAGTCGAGGCAAAAGCCTGGCTAAAGGAAATAGAGGAATCAATTGAGATTCTAAATGATTGACGAATCATAAAAGACTGTTTCTGTCACTAACCCTCCTAAGAGAGAGACCACCCGCTGGTGAAAGACCAAGGAAGGCACGGAGCCAGAGGTTAGAATAAACTGATTTAAGTTCAGTCAATTGTTTTCAGGAAAGTACTTCCCAAGGTTATGGAGATAGTGTAAAAGCTTTAGAGCCAGAACAAAGGCAGACGAGTATGATGAATCATGAATCTAAGTTGTAAAAGTTGTCAAGATTCATTCTGAGGACACAAATCCAGAATGACGGGATGTTTGAAATCAATACTTATGTTGTGTTAGTTCATGAAATAATGATAAGAGAAAGGAAAATAAAAAGAAACTGAAGTGGAAAGGAATATAAAGGCAGTAGAGTGTGAGGAATGATAAAGGAGTTGGGTATGAGAAAACCCTAAAGACTCGTAGCAATAGAAATAGAAAAGTATGTAATCGTCAGGATGAGGGTGATTCACCATGAGTTAAATTGATGGTTGAAGGAATAAGAGATACATATATTTTATCCCCTGTAAGTTGGGAGGATTTGAGGAAACCTTGAGATAGTTCGAAGGATAAATATTGAGACACGGATAGACTGAGGAGACAAGAAAGTAAGAAATTAGGAAAAATTGGATGAAGGAAGTGACCTTCAAGAATGTGAAGTGTAAGACCGGTGGCTTGATACCCAGAAAGGGAGACGCCATGTATGAAAGATATCCCAACATTGAGGTGACTGTTGAGATAAACAACAAAAGTAAATAAGGAATTATTAAGAAGAGGTTCACGTTGAACACGACCAATATCTTCCAGAACATCCTTGTTATCGTTACCCAATCTAGGCAATAAAAGCGGATAACCGTTGTTATCTTTTGGAGGCCATATTGATTGACCTCATTTTGAATGCAGATGTTATTATGAAATTCGGCATATACTATCGAGGTGGGAATGATTGAATAAGACACCCTTATCAGGGATATATGACTTGATTTATCCATGGAAGGATGCATGTACCTTTTAAAGGTGGAATTAAGGATAGAACATCGGTAACTTAAAATGAATCCTAGGGGAATGCATAAAGGTTGGCATTTCACCCTTAATAGGGATAGTATGAGTTTTGACAGTATGAATTGGAAAGGATTAAGGTAACAACAACCTTTAAAGAATCAGTGGAGAAATTTTTTCAAAAGTATATAGACAATGATTCTAGTATTAGTATATGGTATTTTGATATGCCCTGTATCTAGGGAATACAGGAGGAACGATTCAAGGATAACCTTAGAGGTTTTACAAGGAGAAAGGTAATATTCAAAATTCTCAAGAATAGAAATGTTGATAAAGGAAATATGACGTAATTATAATGATGCCAAGTGGGGCACGTGTTAAACCATGAGAAGGTATGGATCGAACTAGTAATGGTCGAAGTTGTTCAGGGCAATTAGGACTTGAGATAAAAAGATGTTCTAATTATGATTGAGAGTCAGTCGTGACAGTGATTAACCTCTAAAGACTGAGGCAATAACTTATGGAAAAATGGTGATATTTTTTTTTTACTCATCAGATTTTAAGGAAAACATCTTCACATAAGCTGTAATTGAAATGAGGTAGAAAATTTATTTGGAGGTGGTTAAATTGACATTGACTGTAAGGAAATTTTACTATCTGGAAAGGCCAAAGAGGTGGCCGACACTTTAAAGGTAAGAGGATAATTATAGGCGCTTGTGCCAAAGGAATACAGTGATGATGGTTAAAGCTATGAAGGTTGTATTATGGTTTGGAAGATTGACATTCCTTCTGATGACTGTGCAATACCCAACTGTAATAGTAGTTGGTAAAGGTTTAATTCGTGTAATCGCCATGAGCGGGCTATCTATCTCAGGAGATACTATCTTGAGATAAGCCAGGACCATGTTTCAAAAAGGACTAGACGAACCCTTGAGTTAAGTCTTCTATTCAAGGCATACGAGTAAGAATGGTATTAACCTGCTATCATTGCTTTGACTGAAACTCTTCTGCAATTTTATATACTTCATGTCATGAAAGTACGTCAAGTTCAGGAGTGTTCTTCATGAATCATGAACGGTGATCATTTTACCTCCTTAGAAGAATTAGATACGAGATGTATGGACTCCGTATGGTTAGCTATTAAGACTTCATAGAAAATGAATGACTACAGTAGGTCAGTGGTGGACCATAGTAATGCAGCAATGATTCTGCGAGTAATGAGCTGATTACAACCGTGAGAGTTGTATTGGAATGGATGTTGAGATTGAGTACCACTAATCGGGTCGTGGTAGTGTATAAGTTATCATTGATAGACTAATTAAGTAGAGTATCTAACTATTGAATATTTATTCCCTCTTATCAATAGAGAGTCGTATTACTATAGGAGGAAGGTTGCGGTGCGAGCATAGAATCCTAGTAACGGTGATATATAGAATGAGATCCCAGATTCGATTTTCGATGTCGAGGGAGTTTCAAAGGTGATTGTGTATAAGCTCGAGGAAGAGCATGGGTCCATAGAATGATGGACGGGATAGCGAAAATATTTAGGCATGTGAAATACGATGCTATAATACTTGATGTTGATATAAATACATATATGTTTTGTTCTCCTATGACAAAACTCTATAGTTCAGAGGTAGATTCCAAGCCAGATATTTTGTGGCAGTATATTTTTATATATATTTACAATTCTCTTCAATTCGTTATTTTCTCTTCTTTTCATTTCATATAAACTGAGAAGAACAACCCTTCCAGAAGGGGAGGTATTGCCGAATGACTATCTATCTGTGTGATAGAAGCCGAGTAGGATACCAACTATTGTTTAATTGCTTGTCAAGTACTAAAGGCTGGCCACCTTCTGTACCAACTATGCAATGTAACAAGTGTTCATGATCATAGTGATCTCTCAATGAATTCTTTTACTTCTATATGATGGATCAAGCTTTCAAAAATAGAAACAGCTGAAAAAGGAGTAGTAAAGTTATGGTGGTATTCGGAATGGAAACACATTCGTGATACTAAGGTTGACGTGGTTACTAAAAGGTTATAGAACGCTAACGAGCAAAGGTATAACCAGTATAATATTAGGAACGGAAGGTAGTAGCGATTATGAACTGGAAAAGAATGGGTATTGAGAAGCAAAAGCTCTAATGCTAAAAGCTATAATGAGAGTTTATGCAATAGACTTGAAAGAAATTGGAATGATCACTTAACACGGATTGAGTTTTCTTACGACAATAGATCGTATGTCAGGTATCGAGATGTCGTCTTATGAGATCCTTGAGGGAAGACAACGTCGATCTCCCTTATGTTAGGATGAAGTTGTAGAGCGCAAGATGCTCGAACCAGCAGTGGTCCAAAGGACCAAGGATTTAATAGATTTTATCAGAGGACGGCTGGTAGTAGCCCAAGATGGACATAAGAAGTATGTTGATTTGACACGAAAGGACAAAGAATAGGAAGTAGGGGAACTAGTGTTGTTAAAGGTATCCCCTTGGAAACCCTTGGAAAGGATTGATGAGATTCGGAAAGAAAGGAAAGCTAAGTCCACAATTTGTCGGACCCTTGGATATATTAAGAAGTATTGGGAAGTTAGCATATGAGCTAGCCTTACCCCAGAACATGTAGCAAGTCATAACGTGTTCCACATATCAATGTTAAGAAAGTGTAATTCGGATGCCAGATAAATAAGGGCATATGAGCGCATAGACATGCAACCCGATGTAACCTATATGGAGCAACCAGGAAGGGTTATAGATTGAAAAAGGAACAATTACTTAGGAAAAGGGTTATCAAACTAGTCAGAGTTTGATGGTAGAACCACAATATGGGAAAATTTACTCGAGAGTTAGAAAGTGCAATGCTAAGAGAGTATCCCTATTCATTTTCTATTTGATTCCGGGACGGAATCCTTTTAAGGAGGGGAGACGGTAATAACCCCAATTTTTGGAAATTTTTGAAACCCTTATGAATAGTGTTTTTGCTGAATGAGAAAACTTTTCATGCCACACTATGTAGGGGTTCTGTTATGGATATTCTGAGATTTTATTAGTACTCTATAGGTATATAAGCGTATGTAAAGATCGTCAGAATCCAATTCCGAACACTTTGATTTTTCCCGGAAATCCACTAGATACGGAAAGAATTGAGTATAAGGTAACAGGAAAAAGGATTTAAATTAAAGGATTATAAGAGAGGATCATAAAAGGAATATAATATATTGAGAAAGGTTAAGGGAACCTAAGTAATAAGATCCCGGGTATGATCCCTCAAACGATAAACGAAAACGAAAGTTAAGCGAACCGTATAACAGATCAGCGGTCATTAGGCAAACAATTAAGGAATTAATCAAAGGGATTAGAGAGGATGATGTCACCCAACCAATGAGAATAGGACAAGGAGGGAAATATGACATCATAGCATGACACAAGCATGACATAAGGAGGAAGGAGATGTGGATGGTTATTAACCACACAAAGTCCAAGGTTAAATAGGTAATTAACTAAAACAAAAACAAAACCAAATCAACCAAGCCAAAACAAATCATTTTTCACCAAAACAAAAATCTATTTCTCTTCACCAAGAACTTGCTCTCGGCTTTTTGGCATTTCAAAGGGAAAAATTTTCAAAATCCAAGATCCAAGCTTCCTAAATTGGTAAGATAATTCCCTAGTCATCCTTATGCATAGATATGGCTATATTATGAGTTTAAGCACCCCATTCATTCTCAATCTTCTTCAATAAATCAATGAAGAAGACAATGAATAGTGATTTCAAAGTTTTTAAATTGAATTTTTCTTGTTTTCCTTTAAGATCCAAGCATCCCTAAGACTTCTCAAGGCTTCTTAAGGCTTCCTAGATACTCCCACCACTTCAAGGAAGGTATATCATCTCCAAACCCTAGATTCCTTTGTATAATAAGATGATTTTTATTGTTATGGTGATATAGTAGCTTAATGCTTGTGGTTTAGAGTTTGGGTTGGAGTGGTAGTGAAATGGAATGGTGAATCTTGTTGTTTTGGTTAAAAGAACTTAAGTATAGTTAAATTCAAGCTTAAGCATAAGTATAAATGTTAATATTGAATTGATTGGGGCTGTTATGATGTGATAAGGATGGACTTTGGTTGTATGAATGGATTGAGGTTGAATTGTGATGGTTTTTGAATGGTTTAAAATTGGGAAATCACGTAAACATAGCCGTCTTTATGTACGATTTACTTTAGACTGCTTTTGTTCATAACATTAGGACCCGAGAACCCCCTGCTAGATGTTGACCATTGCCATGTTTAGATAGTTCATGTTACGAGCTTTGTTTTGATATGTAGTTCGTTTGATTCCGATGTACGGTTTAGGAGAAATGACCGTTTCAAGTAACGGCGTTTCACGAACGAAACTTTTCCCCTCGCCTTACTTTGAAACATAGGTTAAAGACCAAAAAGGGTTAATTAGTGTATGAAACAATTATGGTAAGAGTATTAGGCAGTTGGTAAGACACTCGCGAAGGAATCGCCTTAAAACTCGTAATGGTTAATTTATTAAAAATGGTGGAGCCGAGGGTACTCGAGTGACTTAAGAGAATCAGTAAGCGCAAAACAAGCGTTAGAGTCTAAGTTAGTTAAAGTATAGATTTACAAGTGACTTTGGTTTAATTCCAACTTACTTGTTGTTTATAGGTTACCAGACTCGTCCCGAGCCTTTTATCACCCCCAGTCGCTCAGGCAAGTTTTCTATCCGTTATACTGTTGTTGTGATGTATACGCTTGTATATGCATTATCTTGTAGTAGATGCATGATGGTTATATTAGCAAATTCTTGTGATATATTATAGCATGCTGATATGGTATATATATACATGCCTGTTTCGTATTCTTTCCATATATATCTGTTGGTTCAGTTGATAATACCTATGCTAGAGATAAGCGGTATTTGAGTTACCCTTAGTATAGGGGATAAAAAGATGAACATATTTCTAAACCGGGAGTCGAGGATCCCGAGTAGATTTTGTATATATATATATATTTTATATATATATATATATGGTAATAGTTTTCAAAACTATTAATCGAATAAGGTTTATTCGATAACTTAATTTTATTAATGAATATTATCTTGAATATTCATTCGAGGACTTATGACTCCTTTATATTATTTATTGAATATTACTTGGATATTCATTTGAGGATGTATGACTCCTTTATTTTATTTAATGAATATTATTTATAATATTCATTCGAGATATTATGACTCCGCTTATTATTTATTAATATTCTTTATTTATTAAAGAATAATGTTCGATAATCAAACTTACTTTTGATATTCAAATAAAGATATTACATTCGTATAAGTATATCTTTGATTATTTACTATTCATTTCAAGTATAAGTTTTCCAACTTCTACTTCAATTATTTTTATAAAGATTATTCTTCATGGAAATATTATTTAAATAATAATATCCAGATATTTCTTTTTGTTGAGACTGATTTACTTTATTAAATCAGCATTATTCCAAACACTCTTTAAAGTATTTTCGAGTCTTTAAAATGATTTTTAAAAGTTAGAACGGATCCCAAAACTCATTTTTATATTTAAGATCCTCCTTTCGAAGGGGATTTAAATACTCGCTCAAAACCTGAAGGATCCGGCTCTGTGCTGTGTTTTATATTCGCAACAAGGTTGATGTCTTGATAAAAGAGTTTTTGATTACTTACCCAATATTCGGGAAGTAAAATTCTTGGAACAAGTTAATCCATTAACAGGCATCGCCTGGGAAATATCGGTGAGTTTTCCTTTCCAACTAGATACGACTTCTTGGTGGAGCCGTATCAACAAGTTTCTACTTGGGGAAAGGGAGAACGAGCTTTACGTTTCAGAGTCATGGATTTCATCTGAACTAGGAGTGGCGTAAGTGGTCGAGTGGCGCCGGCCCAGCCTTATTATATTGGCCCAAATGGCCTGGAAGTTCCGCTAAGGCGGTCCATTCCTTAGGAGTTCAGTGTTCGGTTGACAAGTAAATCCGACATGTTCTCCTCTACATGTAGAAAATGGTGGGGTTGTACTACTACGACTGATCATCGTAAGTGGTCTTCCTGGCGCGGCAAACTCCCGTAATGAGTTCATCATCCATTTGGATAATTCTGCAACACTACCCGTAGCATTTCGATCGAAAGGCTACTAATGGGTGGTTGCCGAAGCATTGACAAGGTCAAACAGTTTTATTGGTGTATCCATTGAATGAAGTATCTCGTAACTTCATTTCTTTTCAAAATATTTCAAAGATCAAATATTTTCAAGTTTTATTTGTGGTCTCATCTATGGGATGACCTCGTGAATCTTATTATACTTTGAACAGTAGTAGTTCAAGTAGATTTCTAAAAATGGTATAAGTATAGTGAAGTAATTGGTAACTTCATCTTCTTTTAAAACTTATACCCAGTAAGTAATTACCTTACTCATGATAAAGAATTCTAGTACGTATCCATTTAGATACTTGTATTATTGTTATCACTATATATTATCTTGCGATCTGTAAGGCTCACTCTTGCTTTATTTCTTCATCACACAACAACAGTTAGGAAAGATGGCCAGACTCCAGCAGACCCAGCGCAAGCGCGTGGGAAGCGTCCCGCGTCTTTCCGTTAATGTTGTAGCTGCTATAGCTGCAGAGGTAGATCTATTGGTAGATCAGGCATTCTACTTTTGAGAATCAAATTATGTATAATTATAACTTGTGGCAGATAATGGCAATTAACTGTAAATTTATCAAGTAATCATTTTGGGTTGTAATAACTTTTAATTGTGGATTCAAGGATTTGTACTTATTTCAATTTCATCTCTGAGACTATAACGGGTTGTGGTGTGTGTTAGTGTGGGGTCACAGCATAGGGTTATTTATTATTAATTAAGTGAAGTGATATTGTGGAAAGAAAGACCGTGACGACCCGGATCCCTGACCCCGGATCTGGGGTTGTTACAGTTTTTGATGAGGATGACTCTCCCTTGATCCAAGGCCATGAGTGCATAGTTTCCAAACTTTTCATCTTCGTCATTATCAGAATCATCCCAACTCTTTCGTTCTGCAATGTATGCTTTTTCAGACTATTTCTTCAAGAGAGCTTTATACTTAGCCTCCAACTCTAAATATACCTTGTCCTTTTTCACTTTCTTTGGCTTTCTATATTCTGTGGCAAAGTGGCCCAATTTATCATAATTAAAGCATCTTATTTTTGATTTGTCAATAGA